>NW_010269148.1:0-18154 GCF_000690775.1 Eurypyga helias
ACGGAAGCCTGGCACTCGCCCGAGCTGGCCCCGGGGAGAAAAGTGGGGGGTCAGGTACGTAGGGTGCCCCTCCTTCCCCATGCTCTCCGGCTTTCCGGCAGTTTCGGGGACTGCCTGAGTTATGGGAATACCTTTCTGCTTAACCCGTGATGGATTTGTCTTCTAAGAGTGCCTGCTGTTTAAATTTGAGCAAACGGTTAGTATCCATGGTACTTGGAAGAAAGTTCCTCCCCACAGTAACTCATGAAGAACTGAAACGTCTGCTGCTGTTTGGGGGGGGCTGCATGGGTGTTTTTTGTCAAGCCTGCCTTCAGGTAATCTGTTAATTTCTGGGTCTTGTGAAAAACATAGCAGTCCTCTTCCCTGTGACACTTGTGACTTCAGATTTCTGCTAATTTCCCTCTTTGGCTGTGTCATCTTGTAGGCTGAAGAGCCAAAGTCTGGTTTACTTCAAGGGCGATAGCCTCCACATCTCTATTTGTGCTGATTACCTATTTCTGGACCTTTTGCAGTTAGCTGTTCTGCTTTTAAATGGGGAAGAGGATCCAATTTTTCTCTGCATTTGAGCTGCAGACATCCCATGGATGTGTGCACTGGGGTGAGAATACCCGAGTTTCGTGGGGTTTAGCTTTACTGACAGTGCCTGCTGTTCTGTTTAGCTCCGTGATTGCTGGAAGTAAAACATTTAATGCTTTTATGGAACTTACTGTCATTCAAGAACTGTTTTCCTGTTCAAAATTTATTATTTGAAAGGAAAAGTTAGGATTGCTTTGGTTTTTTTTAGTTAGCTATAGATGGAAATGGGTAATCACCTCCATCGAGTGTTTTTATTCCCCACATAATGTAAAAATTCCAAACAAGTAAAAAAAGAAAAAGTCCTAGAAAAGTCTTACGAGGTTGGTGCTCATTAGAACACAGATAAGTAGATGGACTCTGGCACCTGGCTGTGCGACAAATACAGCTGCTGTCCTGGACTCCGTGAAAGGGCATTCGTGTCGAATTTAAGCACTTTGAGGTGGATATTGCTAAATGACAAGTGAGTGTTGCCAAATAAAGGAGCAGCTGAGTTGTGACTGGTGATGTGACTTCAATGGCTATGCTGATGGAAGGCGTGGTGCATCTCAGCCTGTTAGGGGTTAGGAGGCTTCTGTGGGCTTGGTCAGGGAAATCTTACTCCACTGTGACCCAGGGTGTTAAGGAAAAAGGAAGAGGTGGTACTGCGATGAGCCAGACTTCTTCCTTCCCGTATGCTTGGACCATGGCACTTTCTGCCCCTGTGCAGGCACTCCTGCAGCTGTTGCTTCTTGGGGCTGACCTGCATGCCTGGGATCTGCTCTGCAGCAGCGTTTTTCAGGGAAGAGGGGAAAAAACTGTTTTGGCCTCCTCTCCTGTTCTCCGTACCGAACAGAGCTGTATGTACAGCACGGTGCTAGCCACGGGGAAGGGAATGGGGCTGATGCCGTACGCGTGGCAGCAGCACGGCAGAGTTGGACTGATTTAATCTCAGCCATGTGCAGGATGGTGTTAGGTTGCAGGTAGTACTGCTCCTTAACGACTTCGGTTTTCTGCACACATAGAGCTGTGGTTGAAAAAGTGGCAGTGATGCTTTACATCACCATTGCAACTAGGTGACTTAAACCTCACAGGATAGGGAGAGAGAAAACACATAGTCTTTAAACTTTGCTTTTGCAACCTTGTGGTTTTAGTCTCGGAAACAAAACTGAAAGGGGTTGCACCTTTCTTGTCTCATTGGCTGGATCTGGCCTGCAAGTTTGAGACTTCCTTTTTTTTTTTCCATGCACTGTGGAGTAAAGGAGCCAGGGAAGAAGTTATTTCTACTGAGATCAGACACTCTGCATTGGTCAAGTGAAAGCTGAAACAGTTACCTGAAACTTCAAAGGGAAAATCAAAGAAATCTCAGGTACAAGATAGTGAGTGAATGAGTGTTGCTTTCTCTTTAATGAATTGAACTTAAATTTGCAGAATATTTTAAGAGTATACTGATCAGCATAGATAATGTACCGATATCTGGGAGGCTTACTGTATAGTTTATGTAATGGATAGAAAAATCTTAATGGCAAAAAATCATCAAAAACACGTGCAAGATCTCCATCTCCATTGTTCACATGGTGTTTTGCACTGCCCAGTACTTTTTATCCTAGAGACAAAATTCTCTTAACAAACAGTACAGGAGTCAGGTTTCTGGACCAGTCCACCAGACTACCTTACTGAACTCTCTCACTCTGCCAGTCAGCTGTTTTGACTGAAGATAGTGGCAGAAATGCTGTCATGCCACAGAAGGCATCACCTTACCCTCTTCTTTTTCATTTGTATAAACTTACGGTTTTGTGTAGCTTCCACGAAATTTAGGGATTGATAATCCAGGACATTGAGTATTGTTGTCAGTATCCAGCCTCATGAGTTTTTGACACAGCCTCTTGCTGATTTTCTAGTTGGTGCTGGGTTGAATATTTTGATTAATTGATCTGTGAAAAATTTAGTTTTACTTGTTAGACAGAACTTCTATCCAGCCTTCTCTGGCATTTTGTTTCTAACATAATCACTCCCCGTCTTCTCAGTCATAAATTCCAGAGCTTCAGCTGTCATTTCACAAGCATCTCTTTACCTAAAGGCACTACTCTCTGTTCAGAATTCATCAGTGCAATTCAGATCAATGTCAGTACAAAGAAGGTCTAGTGGAGCTGTACTTGAAAAGCTCTGGAAGATGTTTTTGGGATCTATTGTTTGAAAGAAAGGCGAAGAAGGGTTGTTTACAAATTATAAATAACTTTCTTGTTTGAAAAAGTAGGTCTTCTAGGGTGTATCCAAGGTTGGTTCCTCTTCACTGTATTGTGTGCGCTTGCTCTGATAGCTGGGAAGGCAGAGTGCTGTTGATCTTACAGCTCTGTGGGGTTCGACAGTGGTCACTGGGGTTGCAGTTGATCAATACAAGCCAGAGCCCACAGTTCTTCTGTGTTAACTACTTAGCTAATCCTCTCTGGTATACAAGTGCATTGCTTAACGCTTTGACCCTCTGACTTGCTTTGAACAAGCTCATGTTCTGTGTCCCTCCTGACCTTTTGCAGTCAGCTAGTGTCTTGTATCGAGGTCTCTGAGAGAAACTGGGCACAGGGGGTTTTCCTTTTCTTAAATGATCAGATTCATTTCAAATCCTTGCTTGCATGGGGAAGGTATTTTCTTAAATTAAGAAACAGTGTCTTCCTTATGGTTGGGAAATTGTGAAAGAGCAGCTTGTATGTCCAGACTTGGTTGTGGTTTGGTTTGTGGTGTTTTTTCCTCTTTGTAGGCTACAGGGTCTCTTCAGAATCCTTTAATCTTGCAGTGTACTTGAAACACAGAAGTGTATCAAAGGGAGAACAGAGTATCACTGCTCTGACTTAGGTTTAAACCTTCCTTTCTGGAAGGGAAAGTAGATTGGTTCAAAATACCATGTTGCATTACAGTTCCCAACTAACTGGAGGACTTCAGATGGGAATTTGGAGCTTCTGTGGTCTCAGCTGCATTTTGTGTCAGAAACTCTTACACCAGAGCAACATTGTAAGTGGGGAAATCAGATGACCGTGAGTCCTATCCAAGAAGTAGTCAGTTCTGCATCTGGAAGCTGGCCGGAATATGAGTATACGTAAGCTACCTGGCTACTGGCAGCTGGTATCATGGAAAGTGGTAATAGAGTTGTGAGCTCCTTGTTAGTCTGGGCTGTGTTGCTGTTAATCAGCATTTATGATAACTACTAGATCATGTGACAGTTTGATTTAAGCTCTTTCCCAGTGTGTAGGTTTGTGCTTACACCATTTGACATCTGTGGGCTAGCAGCAGATGAAGCCGTGTCTGACATGACTGGCGAGATTCATTCTCTGAGGCCGGGTTGTGCCGTGTCAGGTGTTGGCCCTGTGTTTAATCTAGACACAGAGGTGTGCTTGTGTGTTCAATTTGATTTGCTTTATCAATTCTGAACTCTAAAATAAAACCAGATTCCTATTTTATAAACACCCTGCAAAGTAATTGTTAAAGCACGTATGTTTCCTTTTCTGATACAGCAAAGCCTCACCAGGTTCCACCCTAATGACTAATACCAGCGTGTGGTATCCTTGCACAGTAATGTGTAATAATTTGAAACAGAAATATAGGAGGCACAAGTAGTAGGGAACGGAGTTATATGGAAAAAACCCTCACCATTAATCATCTGGGATAAAATTGTGTGTGGTGAAAAGGTTTTCTATCCCTCCATGCTGCATACCCCCTGAGAAAGGAATGTGTTCTTAATCTTTTAATTAAGTATTAGGTCACCACAAGCAGTTTGTTGGCAGTCTATTTGACTTCTTGTAGAAAAAAAGCTGAAGGATTATTGAGTTTCATTCCGTGTTCATAACAGTCCAACAATAAGGGGGTTTATTGTGCTTTTCAGAAAGGGTCTTTATTGGGAAAGAGGAATTAAGTTAATGTATCCCTGAAGTGAGGTGTGAGTTGGAGTTTTGCAACCAAAAATGGCTGGAAAAATTCTGGTGTTATAAAATAATGTTGCACTCAAGGGGGTAATGAACGATGAAGATTTTGGGGGGCAGATTTCTGTATTACATGCCTCTGAGATTTGTGAGCTCTTTATGGACGTAGTTTGTTAATCAAGCTGTAATTCTGTCAGTGGTCGCTGGCTGGCAGGGCTCTTTACCAGCTATTACTTTTACAACTAAGCATGTAGCTATTTGAAATATCATCTTCTAGATACTATTCTGAGCAATACTTTAAATAAAATGTTTGGATGAGAAAATTCTTTGTCAGGTTTTAATCAGACAAATATGTGTGTTACCAGTTTAGTCTGAAGAAGTGTCAGACTTTGAGCTGGAGGGAGATGCGTTTCAGGATTCCCACACCCCATTAGGAGTCTGTGTCATGCTTGCAGAAAAGCCAGATACAGTTCTGTTAAGCCAGTGAACTGTCTGTGGAAGAATAATTGCCAGATTCTGATTAGCATCTTAGTAGAGGGCAGTTTTCAAAATATCTGAAGTTACAGGCTTTTTTCTTGTTTGTAGAAGGGAGTTTAATATGAGAATTCTGTTGATTACCTCAAAATCTTCTGACAGGTAGTAAAAAGCTCATGATGTGTTCCCAGACCACCAAATGCCTATGCTTAGCTATGTAATTTCTTTGCAAAGAGCATGCGGGTAAAGATGGTTAAAAGCTTGTTGCTTTTAACTGGAACTACTGAAGTTTTATTAATTTGTATGCAAAGGGAAAGCTAGCAAATTCACGTGTGGACAGAAAAGTAATACTGTTATATTCTGTAACATCTTCTGCGTGAGGATCTTCAGCTGGTAAAGCCTTAATCAATACAGCTTCAAGAATCCACCAGTGTATTACAAGGTGCAAGGTAAATGAAAAAGGTGAGGAAGTTGAATGTGGCATGAATGGCTCCGTGGTCCAAGCTGCTTTTGGAGGTGGGCACTCTAGAAATACGCATTCGCTTGACAGAGTGGCTGTTGCATGTTTGTGTGACCTGATAATACCATCATTCTCCTACCTGAGCTTCCCTGTGGCGTGCTGGAGTAGCATACGGTTCTGAACGTCTTCCTGTCTCTTGGGATGCTCTGTGTTATGATGCTGGGCTGGTAAAATGCAGTCTATCCCCTTTCCCAAGGAGATGAATGCTTGAAATACACCAGTATTTAGCGTAGGGATATGGCTATACTCTGGATAAATTGATTCTGCTGAGTAACGTAAAGGTCTTCCAGCTTGAAGGGAAAAGAGAAGTTATGTATGCATTTTCCTACAAGCCACACTTCTGCAATTTGATGCTAGTGCAGGAATGTAACTGTGCTGCTTCTCTTCTGCCGTTAGGCAGCACTGGGTTTATTTGCTAAAATAAGCTGGATTGAATCAGACATATGGCTTATAAAAGAGGCAGGCTGGGACCAATTCCCAGGTTACAGGAGAAAATCTGGTATCTCAGTTGAGGAATGGTCCAACCCATAGCCTTTCCACTTTTCTTCTTTAAAAAAAAAAAAAAAATCCTGCTGCTTTGTCCTAGGAATGATGGTTCACTGCGATATTCGCAGTCCCATATTGCTGCCGGTCTGTTGGATGTTTGGAGAGGAAAAGCTGTGGGTATGACTGTTGGATGGTCGTGGGGCAGCCTCATCCAGCAGCTTACTAGAGTCAGTTAAGTTATAAAATAGGAGTCAGGCTAGACTGCTGAAGCTGAGTCAGATCTGTCAGTGTCTGGAAGAAATCAAGCTGATGCGTCTCTGAAGCCTGCTTTTGCACATAAAATGAGTGGTTTCTGTTTAGTTATGCATTGCTTTAAGTCTTTCAGGGGTTGCACTCATTGCTGTAGCTGCTGAAGAAATTTCTGATGTGCACAGAAAAAGTTTATACCACTGAGCGAGACTGGATATATAGTGTATAACAAAATTGTAGACTTTCATGAATTTGAAGTAGAAACTTAGAAATAAAGTTTGTACTAAATCCCATTTTGTATTATCAGTCTAGAAGAACATCCTTAAGGCTTTGACAGGAAGTTGAAAAGCTGAATAGGAGTGATGTGATAGGGAAAATTGAGAGGACAAAAAGATACTGATCCAGACTTGAGAGAATGAAGTGATATTCCTGGGGTAGCTGTGGATTTGGGATACAGGGAGTACAGGTTCTGTTCCGGCTTTTTTTGATGGCTGAGGTGGATGACTCTGGGCAAACTGCTTCAGCCTCCTGCCCTGTTCCTCACGCCTGCACAAGAGGGATAGTTTTGCTGCTGGCTGAGTGCCTTGACAGCTATTTTAAAGCTTCATGGGAGAACTCGGTGGTGCTGAGAGTGTAAAGGAATTTTGGCAGAACTACTTCTCGCTAGGGGGAAAGGTAATGAATGAAAAGTGTGTGTATGTAAAGGTGATCCATTCCTGGCTGTATGAGTATCATTAAACCCAGCACACTTCCGAGTTTCTGAGTTTTGTTCTGTGCATTTGTGACAGAAAAATCCTCCTGTGTTTGTAGGAAGGTGCGGGCTTCCAGCCTGCACTAGTCCTTAAAATCTTCTGCTCCAAACTTTTAATCCAAGTGTAGGATTGCAGTGCTGGGGTGGCAAACTTAATTGTCATCTTACACAGAGAGAAAGCAGACCTTTCACTTTTATTTTTTAAGTGAGGAAATATAAAACCAGTTTCAAGATCTACATGGAAACAATTGGAATTGAGGTAGGTGGGTGTAGATGTTATTTTATGACGCTTAGGGATCTACCGAGTGTCTTGTCTGAATGTAGCTGGTGACTGCTGCCTGGCAGGGAGGGAGCAATGACCCCTGTAATATGGAAAGCTTTCTGAAGCAGTATGAAAAGCTGAATGCAGCAACTGAAGCATCCTTGAAAGTGAAATCTCAGAGGTTGTCTGCATCTTTGTGCATCTTCACTGCTAGTGACCTCACCTGTGGCAGCTGCACATGGAGAATGAGCCTTGTTCAACAGTACTTGACTCTCTTTGGTTTTGCATTGTTGCTTGTGGCTTCCATTCCTGGACGTTTCAATCTCTTGTTGGACTATAGGCTGAACAATATTTCCATTTAAGCAGTACTAAATAGTACCTTTGCTGTTTGGAGAATTCCAAAGTCAAGCGAGTGCAAGGGTTTATGCTCAGGACTGGAGCGTGCTGCCTTCAGGTGGTGTAGGCCACTGGCGTTTTCTAACATACAGCACGGCAAGCGGCTCGTTTACTTACCATATTCTCCTTCTGTCATATACACACTGTAGCTGAGAGCGACCTCAGTTTGACTTCTCCTATGATGAAAGGCTGGGAGAATTGGGCTTGTTCAGCCTGGAGAAAAGGCAGCTCCGGGGAGACCTTATTGCAGCTTTCCAGTGCCTGAAGGGGCTACAAGGAAGCTGGGGGGGACTTTTTACAAGGGCCTGTAGTGACAGGACAAGGGGTAATGGGTTTAAACTGAAAACGGGGAGGTTTAGATTGGATATCAGGAAGAAGTTCTTCCCAGAGAGGGTGGTGAGGCACTGGAACAGGTTTCCCAGAGAAGCTGTGGATGCCCCATCCCTGGAAGTGTTCAAGGCCAGGCTGGATGAGGCTTTGAGCAACCTGACTTAGTGGAAGGTGTCCCTGCCCATGGCAGGGGAGTTGGAACTGGATGATCTTTAAGGTTTCTTCCAACCCAAACCATTCCACAGTTGGTGACCTCTAAATCGAGTGAATTTGCAAGGGACTTGCATTCTCAGTATGTGGCTTTTTTAGCTTGAGAGAAATTAGGTATGTTAGTGGAAAACAGGGTTGTCAGATGGCTGGAGAAGTTCAGCAGCTTCAACCACATTATGGGAAAGATCCCATAGGGAGTGGGAGAAGGCTGTTAGTGGTCTTGTGTGTGTTAGAACTGCTTGGACTAACGGTGCAGTCAGGATTTGAAGCAGCGTCTCCCATGCAGAGTTAAAGGTTTTAGCCTGCTTGCGGCAGGTTTGTAGGTGGAGTAGCTAACACAGCAGGCTGTATCTCCTGTCAGCACCGTAGGGGGTTATGCTGGCAAAAGATTAAATGTGTGGTGAGAGTGGGTAGCGCATGTGACCCTAGTATAAGAGGAAAGATTGGGGAATCTATAGTAGTCTAACACTGGTCCCATTATTCTCGTGCAGTGCTGCAGACACGTATTTTGGCTGAGTTCGAATACGTGAAATGGCAAGTGATGTTTGACCTGCTGGCACACTTTATTTTCCATTTTAAAACTTTTGCCCAACTTGATTTTTTTGCTAGATAATTTTTGTCTATTTTGTTAAAGTAATTCCATAAGCATTCATATTTCACCAAATTTCTAACCAAAACCCTATTGGTAAAAAGTACCGTTTCACTTCTGAGCTTTAACACAGAAAAGCTGACAGTTGTACAGCTCTCTTTGCCATAGATTTATTTAAGTAGTCATTTAATTGCAGTAATGTGTTTAACTGCATTGAATTCCAGTTAATATTTAGCAAAATAATATAGATTTCTTTCTGCAATAAAATAATATGAGTTCTTGTGTCAGTGTTGGGAGTAGGTCCTGCTGTGGTCAACAGAGTTGAACTTATTTATAGATAATAAAGGATCAGCTACCTGTATACCTCTCTTAGTCAATGAGCATAGGAAGAAAAAGCTTAAACCGCACAGATTCTGTTATTTTTGGATTGAAAAGGGGATGTTGGGATTAACGTCAAAGGCTGTTTTACTCCGTTATGTTGGCAGCATTTTGGGAATGTTTGTCTAGCTCTCTTCATAACTATGACAAGTCTGAAGTATTAATAATACTGAAGTTCTTCAGAGTCAGCTTGTTACAATTTGAAGTATCACTGCAACAGATAGAGCAGCTTCTTAATTAGCTGATGCTGCTCTGCATTCCAGACATATATCTGAAATGTGTGGGATATTCCGCTGGTTTTCTCATACATCTTTACCAAAAGAGCAGAGGGAGTGGGCTATTTTGCTGTGGAAGCTAGCAACTTTCTCCAGCTAGCAATCTTTCTCATTCAAGAAGGGTTGTATTGAAATATTAACTTCCTTCTGAAGCACTAGAATCAACTGGAATGGTTAATGCAAATACCTGACTCTGACTGGTGAAGAGATGACTGTTAAAGCTTTGACTCGTTTGTAGTACTATGAAATCTTGTGCTAATGAAGCTGAAGTTGCTAAACTTGTTAATAGTTACCAGATGCTTTCCATCTGACCATTTTAAGTTCTCAGAAGTGGTTAGTATTAACTAGCCAAACATTAGATATAGGAAAATAGTGGTTAAAGGCAGTTGCTGATCAATTTCGGGACTTGTTTTGCATTGTGAGATTATTGTAGCCCTCATTAGTGGTACAAGTGCTGGGTCATCTTTTCTCACTTTTTTCCAGAGAATGTAGGAATTGCACAAAGTATTTGTATTTCCTGATATGGTTTATCATGCAAATGTATGTCTTCCTTCTGTTGTATCCCGAGGAGGAGAAGATGGTCCTTCTATTTCTAGTTTGCCACCCTTTTCTTGGTGCTGCTGTAGCTTCTAGAGTAGTGAAGCTGATCTCAAGAAGCAAAAAAAATATGTAAACCCTTTTTTTTTTTTTTTTTTTTTACCCTTACTGCTTTTCTGTTCAGGTGACTTTTAAATAACTTACATAACAATCACTAGTAGAAACTACATTCTAAAATCCACATCTGCTTTTGAGGTTGATGGAACATGAGCTATACCCTTGTTTGAGTTTGGAAGTCAAGCCAGCCTTAGATGTTAGTTGCAGATGGTTTTCTCTTGTGACAGGACTCCGTTTTGGAAAGAGTCTGTTTTAAAGGGGTCACCCATTTGCTGCAACAGTTAAATGTGAATTTAGAATAGGTGTATCTTCTCTGCTCCTTTGGCAGGTCAGTCTCTGGCCAAAGGGAAAGCTTGCACTGACCTGCTTTGACCCATGGGACTGTCTACAAGTAATTTTCTGTTTTCTTATGCTCTTGCATGTGAAACTTGGAGTTCTAGAAGCTTGTGTGGTGTATAAGCTTCAACTTCACTGGAAATTTGCATGGCTGGTAAGTGATTCAGTGACTGAAAAACTGGTGCACTAGTGTACTGCATTTCCTTGGCTGTTGTAGGGTTTTCCTTATTTCTGGGTGAAATACGTGGCAAATTAACTTATGTCCCAAATACAGTCAGGATCTTAAAGGAGAAATAGAGCTGTCTGTTACTAGTTAAGAGCTTTAAATCTTTAACGAGCCCAAATAGGGTATCCTTTTAACAAGTGCAGTATCTTTAATGAACAAGGAGACGTGACGTGACGACAGCTGCATAATTACAGGCAGCTAATATTAATGCACTGAATCCTTACAGGCAGAAGGGAGAGATGCCATGCTTCTCTGAGAGCCTGTGGAAGAGCTGTCTTCACATTAATTTCCTGTTGATTGATGTGTACTGAAGCAGAAGGTCTAATTGCCCACTATATCACATTAAGCAAGGGTGCAATTTAGGGAACAATTTCTCCTAATGCTTGTCACTGCTACAAAGGCACTATCCCACATCTGCATGTAAAGTCCCATAATGGATGTTACTGCCATCACTGAAGAGTGTTGTAACCCAGCAATGTGATCTGCACACAGACCTACTCTTCAGGGGCTCTTTTCTCCCTGTCCTTCGTACTCATGTATTCTGGGCATGTTTTTAATGCCGTTGTATTGGTTCCTGTCCCTCTGCCCCTCAATCACTGCACTAGAAATAACAAACTGAATTAGTGTGTTATACACTATCCTTCAAAATTTAGGTCTCTCACCATAGTTGCTTGGAGTGATGATCCATGTGGGGTGTGTTTGCAGTGGAGGGCTCATCCCTTCCTCCCTCCACACCCTGTTGTCCGTGTAATCCCATCTGGTTAAATGTAGAGTGACCACGTGTACTTATGTTCTGTGAAATGAAGACAGGCCATTAGACTTGGTTTAACCGGTGACCATTGAGAATTGAGTGGAAACTACTAGCTGTATTTGCTTTAGGGAGGCTCTGGTTTGTTCTTGTTGATCTTAAGATAGACCAACAACCTTCATGTACTTTATCTCCTGGATTGCAGCAGCACTTAAAAGGAATTACTGTAGATACACACAATTTTTTTTCTTTTGAGCCTAGTGAAAGTTGTGCTTTTTTCCTTTTTTTTTTTTTTTCCTGCAGAGCATGTAAAACTAGATTTGACATATTCCAACTACAACAGCTACGGAAGGGGAGTCACTCCATGCAGCCAACTGTTCGTTGTTTGTAGAACAGGTAGAGGTACAAAGCTGAAGCATTTGCTGTAGGTTTTTAGGTGATGTCATCTATTTGGAGAATGCAGTAAATGAAAACAATCTGTTTTGTTCTGTGATCAGCTTTTCACTGTCTGTCTCTCTAAAGGATCCCAATTGCCTGGCAATAACTGAACACCTACATGGGTGGGAAGCTTTCGTATGGGAATCTTAACTTTCATTTGACCTTGGCAACAGGCCCTGTCTGCTGCTGCTTCTGTTACATGAGGCTATATATGGAATCTTGGTGTTGGCTATAGCCGCCTGCTTATTTCAGTGCAAGTGATTTTAGTAAATATTTAAATCACTGCCTAAATCTGGGCTACCTGCGATGCATTAGAAATCAGTCACTTGAATCAGACTGCTTTTCACTGATTCTCAGTGTAAAATCAGTCGCAATTCTTGAGTGCAATGTAAGCAGCAAAAATTTGGGCTTTTCTTTTTCAAAGTGAATGGATGCATCCTTAGTTCTGTGTACTTAGACTCTACAATGTGTATTAGCAGGTAAAATGGAAGTTGTAATATCAGGTCTCTGAAAATCATAGATGTGCTGAATTGATTATGGTTGATAACTTGGGTCAGAAGAAACCAAAATGCCTCATAATAGTACATTTCTCATTTACTGGGTCTTAGGTGGGAGTTACTTGAGACAATTCATGTGATCTGTAATCTAGACATACTTGCACCCCAAAATGAGAGTTATAGCAAGAAGAGACCGGTTCTTGACAAATGGTTAAATGGGCTGGAGTTATCATTGTTTCAGGTACCTTTAGTGGTAGGATGCTTCCACCTTCACCAGTCAGAGCTCTTTCAGAAGAAAAGCAATGAA
Organism: Eurypyga helias; assembly: GCF_000690775.1. NCBI lineage: Eukaryota > Metazoa > Chordata > Aves > Eurypygiformes > Eurypygidae > Eurypyga > Eurypyga helias. The sequence goes on from NW_010269148.1 coordinate 12,590, forward strand.
GATAAAAACTTCAGGCAGAACACCCATAGAAGGAACATGGAAATAATTAAAACACACCCCAGCTTCCCAGCAGCTCCCCATGAGTCACTTCTGGTAGTAATTGTTTTTTCTCATCTGTTGATGAGACTGTCCCTTTGGTATTGCTTGAGTGCACCAAGTCATGCTTCTCTGCGTTCTCCTCGTCAGCCAGCACAGCCAAGTAGTCATTCAGGTTCAAGTGGTGACGTGCCAGGTGGGCTGTCTTGGTCATCTCTGTGCTATCCCTTTATGCCTTTCCAGCTTGTCATCTATCTCTTCGTGCCAGTTGTTTGCCATCTGTTTTGTCTTGTCACTTCTTTGTTTCTGTGTCTTGGTGGTGGTGTTATTGTTGTGGTTATTTCCCTGTACCCTTATCCCTTTCTATCATCACTCAGGTCCTCTGCCCTCATCCTGTGCTACTGCTTTCCTCTGGCTGGCTGGTTCTAAGGATGTTGCCCTACTTGCCTCTGTGCTACTGAGTGAAAAACGAACATACAGACAGGAAGGGAGGAGCTCACATCAGGTTCCTTCAGTGGCTGCTGACGTTAAAGTTGCTTGTAACTTCTAGGCACTTGTAGCCCTGCTTTTCAGAAGGTTAGTCAGAACGGAGAGTGAGGGAATGGGGCTAAGGAGGTTGACGTTTATGAAAGAGGGCTTGTAGGTGGCTGTAAGAAAACCTTGTAGTACTGTGCAACTGCCCCCTTTCTCTAGCCCTGGAAGGGTGTTGAAGAAGCTGACATGCAGTACAGAGTGTGTGTGGATTTTAGTTGAGACAGAGTTAATTTTCCTCACAGCAGCTCATATGAGGCTGTGTTTTGGATTGGTTCTAAGAACAACACTGATAACACACTGATGTTTTCAGTTGTTGCTAGGGAATGTTTACACCAAGCTAAGGGCTTTTTCAGGTTCTGATGCTTCACTTGCGTTCCCGACTGCTTCTCTACAAGCGGTGGGGAGGGGACCCAGCCCAGACAGCTGACCCACACTGAGCAAAGGTGTATTTCATACCATCAAATGGCATGCTCAGTATAAGCTGGGGGAGTTGGCCGGGGGTCACCAGTTCATGTGCTCTCTCACTTGCTGGGGCTCGCTCAGGCTGTGGCGCAGCCTGTGATGGGCTTGGTCTGGCTCTCCGGCTCTGGCTGTCACTACTTGGGCACTGGCTGGTCATCAGTCAGCAAGTGGTGAGCAGCTGTATCATTTGGGGGTTTTTCTGTTATTTTCATGACATTAGTAGTAGTAGTAGTGGTAGTACTATTAGTATCGCTATTTTATTCATTTATATTCAATTATTTGTTTTTTTTTATCTCACCCCGTGGGTTTCCCTGACTTTTCCTTCAATTCTCTCCTCCACTGGAGCAGGGAGGAGGTGAGCAAAGCCGTTGTGTCATACTTAGTTGCTGCCTGGAATTACACTATGACAGTCAATTTATAATGTTCAGTAAAGCATCAGACCAAAACTTGTGTCCCCGTGTGCCATTCCCACAGATGCCCTTCAGCATCCTGTTCTGGAGTCTGGAAAGTCAAAGGCAACAGGGGTAGGGCTGCAGTTTTCCATAGCTGATTTGGCTTGGGAGCAAGTAAGGCTTTGGGAGCAAGGCCTTTATGTTTCTAAAAGAGCAGTAAGAAAGGTAGGCAGAGATTTACTGCACAGGGTACCAGCTTTGGCTAGGCAGATACAGTTCAGAAAATGCCCAGGAGCATAGTAGCAACGTCTGTAACCTAACTAGCTGAAAATATTTTTTCCCAGCCAGCAGGACAGGGCAACAGCAAGATACTTGTACCAGTGGTCCCTGAATAGCCTATCAAATCTGATTAGTCACAAGGCACTATTTTCATTAAACCCTCTTTGGAAAGGAGGTGATGAAATGTGGCTGTCAGCCTGTTCTAGTGTTACTGTGTGCAGTGCTTTACAATTCTGTTTGCTGACAGCACCTTCTGCAGTAACGGTGTCTTAGCAAGTGCACACTCACAATGCATCAGGAAGAGCTGGTGTTCTATAAACTCTAATGCGGCCTGAATCTGAAGTGTGGCTGTCTCTGGAAATGGTCCATTTCATTATTAGCTTGCTATTGATGTGCCTTAGTTAGTTCTCTAGTTAAAATAATTGCTACTGATGTCCCTTCATCAAACTGATGGTGTCACAGTAACTTAGCGTTCAGTTACCGAAGGTCAGTGTGTGAGACAGTAAACTTCCTATGTCCTTGCAACAGCCTGCTGGAGAGGGGATATAAATTACCATTCTAAAAATGATCTCTCTGAATTTTATTTGCAGTGTCCTTTATATCATCAGTACAGTCTGAAGTAAGCTCATTCTGATGAATAAGGTAGACAACGTAAACTGTATGGCCTGAGATATCTGGTGCTGCATTGAATAACTTTCCCTGTCAGATGAGTTGCTCTTGGGGTTTAGTCTTACCTGGCAATTCAGTACCAGACAGTCATTCTCTTACCTCCCCCAGTAGAGGGTAAAAACGAGGAGCGCTCGTAAAATTTAAGAACTGTTTAATAATATAAATGAAACTTTCAGTGTTACTAGCAGTGCTACTGCTGACAAGTAATTAAAACAACAAAAAATAGAACATATGATGCAGTATAACACTACCTGTGGACGGACACAGCCAGATTCCAAAACAGCAAGAAAAATCTGACCGGAGAGGAAAAAAGCCAACCCCGAGCTGGAGAGCGGAGAGAAAGACACACACACCCCCAGCCCGAGAGCTGGGAGAAAGACAACCACCAAGCCTTCGCCCTGCTAACCAAAGAAGCCGCTTCTCTGCTAAGAGCCCGCCAAGAACTAACAAAAACTTCTAACGACCCAGCTATCAGCTAGCCCAGAAGCCTTGAGGCCCCCCCAGGCCAACTTCCCACCTGTGCACCTAGCCTGAGCACTGAGCCTGAGGTGCCATGGAGCGAAGCAAGATCCCTCGGACACTGTGGGGCAGCCAGCTCTGTAGGAAGGCAGCTCGTTCCTGCCTGAAGCCAGCACAGTTGCCAAAGTGAGGAGGTCACTCGTCAGAAGTTTTAACGCCTTACAGAAAAGGGGCACTTGCTTTTCGGTGTGAGGTAGTAACTACAAGGAAAAACTCGGAGAAATGAAAGGAAGGGTGTAGGGGCCTTGTCCCTGGTTCAGCTCGGCTGTGATAGAGGTGGGTGATGGGCAGCCACAGTACATGCTTGCAGGCAGCGTGGTCTTGGGTGAGGCACAGAGGGCGGCTGAGGTAGGTGGAGGCTCTGTGATTTCACACATGGCCTAGCTTTTGAGTAATAACAGATCAAGTTGGTGTCTTAATTGCTACTCTGATACAGAGGAACTAGCAACGTGGCAGCTTGTCAGGCAGCTGGGTCTGTGTCTGAAAGGCACGGCCTATTCCGCGTGCTGTGGTCTGCAGTCGGGTGGTCTCTGCGGCGCTGGGACCGGTAAAGCCTGGTCAGCTCTAGCAGTTGACGTGCAGCTGTACCGGGTGGTCTCGTGGCTTTGCCCCGTGACAGCCTTCAGGAGACAGCAGGCTCGGCGCTCTTTCACCTCCTTTTTCTTACATCTTTGAGTCCTCGATGTTTGGTTTGAGGAGCAATTGCCAGCTAATGCCAAAACCAGTTCTCTGGCTTAGCGGCGTAGTTTTGGATGTAATACCACTGCTGAGAGAGGTAGTGAGACATGCTGAGGAGAATCTGACAAATACAGAGCAGAATGACACGCTGGTTTATGTACAAGATCCCAGTTCCTGCTATGAGCCACTTCGCATGGTCTAGCGTCGGCTCACTGCCTTCCATGAGGTCTGGCTGCACTCTGGCAATCTGCTTTGTACAGCTTTGGCTTTAGCTGTGTGTCGAATTCCCGCTGGACTGTAGGGTTGGTTCACCTATGGATTTCAACATCGTCTGGAAAGGGGCCTTTGAGCAGCAAAAGGTACTTCCCTAAAGTACTTGAAACTGGCTCTTCCTAACCCTAGTCATGTAGGCAGCTGCCCAGAAGGACAGCTAACCTGTCGGTGCACTCCACCTCATGACACCCTCCCCTTCAGTTAACATTTGCAGTTGGAATCTGCGATGGAAACAGTGAGGATAAGCGTTGGGCCGCGATTGAAGGGCGGTGGGTGTGAATGTTTGATCTGCTCCAAGCTGTGCTTTGAGAACTGCCTTCTGCTGGTGGGGGTGTACCGGGTAGCTTCAGGGTTTTGCAGAACAGCAGTTGGACAATTCCGTCTGTGAGCTGGAGGGCTTCAGAAACAAAGGGCAACTCTGATTCTTTGCAATGCATAATGTCAGAGGAGGCCTTGCAAATTCAGTTATTCAAAGAATTATGCTGTAGTGTCTTGAGATAGATCTTGTGATGTACTTCAAATCTAGCAGAAGCACCAGTTATGTTACTGAACATAGGAATCCTGGAGCAGGGTTGTAGCTGACGGCTACTCAGACAGCTAGTTCTGTCTTGCACAGCTCTTTTCTCAGGACAAGCCTGCTCTCTATTAAAAGCTGGCCAACACTTTTAAAACACATAAAACTTTATGTGTTTTAACATCTTGGCCATGTGGGACTTGCATCCAAATTTTAAAAGTTTAGTAAAATTCTGTGGGCAGTGAGGGAGGACTGTTGTTAGCGTTGTTTTCTTGTGTGTGTCCGAAAAGGTCACCCCAATGGTACCATTTATTGTACACCTGTGGTGTTATCTGTGCATTACCCTATGTGTCTAGCCAAGTGCCACGCTGGATAACTGGCTGCCTGCCGCCTGTGATGGTATCCTTTTTTAGACTGCAGGGATTAAGCTGAAGAGGATCAGTGTGGTATTTCCAGTAGGAAGGGCTGTTCTTAATGCCGAGGGTGGCAGGGTGCACTCCGTGGGGCTGGGACGGAGCGACCTCTGAGCACTGTGATCTAGAACACACTGCCTTCCTGATCAACCAGGCTGCTTCTTGGCTGTGGGGTTTTTTGATTTCTTCTTCACTTTGATGTTTAGCTTGTCAGATCCTGGGCTAAGTTAGTTGTCTGTCAGTCAGTTCTCAAGGCTGTAAAATCAGTTTGCTTATCTGTCTTGGGAACAGGATAAAGCAAGTGTCTGCAGCGTGTCCCATAATCTAGAGATAAGACACTGTAGAACTGCATAAAGTTATGCTGTGCTACATGTATGAAGTTCTTAAAGCTATTTTTAAATGTTTTTCAGGTTCTAAATGGCTTCTAAGAAGCTGGGATCCGACTCTCATGGTAAGTGAAATTTAGCATCCTTGTCTTTTCAACAGGATGGATCCTACTATTGCTGCTTTTGTACCAGCCTAGACAGTCCAGAGAGACTAATCTGTTTAGCCTCTGAGCAGTTTTTTGTTGGGAATGAAGTGCCTTGGCTTCCTCCTTGCAAAGCTGCATGCTGATGCTGAGCCTGTTCTCTGGTTAATCTGCAAATCAGCCTGTGACTGTTCCCTACTCCTTCATGGCAGAATAACACCTTCCCCTTCCCCCCTCCTCCTTCAAAATCAAAACTCAACTGCAGTTGCAATACTGATCCGACGTTTGTTGAAGAGGATACTAGATCTGTAGCTCCTTTCTGTGGAA
>NW_010269149.1:0-32201 GCF_000690775.1 Eurypyga helias
AAAGACAAGTGATGCAGATGAAAACGATTGCTCACCACCAAATGACCACTACCCAGCCAGTCCCTGAGTAGCGGCCCCTCCACCAGCCCCATTTTCCCCCCACACCCCATTTTATTGCTGAGCATGACATCATGTGGTTTGGAATATCCCTTTGGTCAGTTGGTGTCAGCTGTTCCAGCTGTGTCCCCTCCCAACTCCTTGTGCACCCCCAGCCCACTCACTGGTGGGGTGGGGTGAGAAGCAGAAAAGGCCTTGACTCTGTGTAAGCACTGCTCAGCAGTTACAAAAAACAACCCTGAATTATCAACACTGTTTCCAGCGCAAAAATCCAAAACATGGCCCCATACCAGCTACTATGAAGGAAAATTAACTCTAGCCCAGCCCAAACCAGAACATCACGTGAGCACAATTTCTCTTTGATCACCATCTTTTTATTACAGCTGTTCTTCAAAGAGAGGTTTTGACAACTTACGAGACAAATTAAGTCTCTTAAGTCTCAAGGTAGGTTCTAACTTCCTATTTTCTGTTAGCCTGACTTTCTCTCCCAAAAACAGAACGAAGGAAAAAAGGGATTTTTTTTTTTTAAATTCTGGCATTTATCACTAGAAAGCTATTCAAAATTACTAATCTACTCATGCAGTTTCCAGATCCAGAAAATTACAGAAAAAAATTTAGAATTATATTTATTGATAAGGTATTAAAAAAGATATTCCAAATGGTGAATTAGGTAAAGAAGTCAATAACTAAAAATTCATTAGCTGGAGCGGAAGGATTTTCTGTATTACTTGAAAGGAACCCCATGTCTGTCCCTGCACCAAAACCAGGCACTGCACAGCTGCTGACTGAAGAACTACTGCACCGGTAATAGCACCAGACATAGAAAATGTCTGGTGAATCACGAAGAAAGGAAGTAGCAACTGTATAGTTTCCAAACAGGGAGCAATACATTAACTGGGACCTCAGAAGAACTGGCACTGGGGTCTGTGCTATCCATTTTCTTTAGTGATCTGCAGAACTTTGTGAACCCCGCTTCACCAAAATTGCACAAAGCATATGCTGAAGGATGACAAAAACCTTTGAGAAGAGAGAGATTATGTTGTTCTAAGGAGCTTAAAGGTTACTCTCAATAACTGTAATTTAGTGTCAAGTAGTGAATTCAGAAAGTGACAGAACCTAAATGCAAAGTGGACACTACTGTACACAAAGTACTATATAGAAATAGGCTGGGATCAGATGATTGAGGAGAAAGATTTCTCTTTAAGACATCAAGAATTTAGTTTCCTTTTTTGCTGTATGAATTCAGACATCTAACTCCGAGCATGAAATTTTGAAAAAAAATTTCCATTCCTATACCTTCTTCTAAAAGACACTTCTGTTTTGCCATATTGCCAGAACACAAGGCAAAAGCTCCCAGCTAGTGAGAATACAGCAATAAACCTAAAATAAATTCAGAAGACAGCACAGAACTCCATGCTACAGAGGAGTTCCTGAAGCTCAAATTAAATTTATTCTGGGCCAGGATCACTCAAGAAACATTTTCTGATGAAGTAATACTGTGGTTCTACATTGACTTTAGACAAGTTATCTCATGAGTATTATCAATGCTGCTCTCTTTCATTATGAAGATGAATGATATCTAATTAATTTGTCTTTATTCTGAAAACCAGGGTGATCTACTTCCATGAAACACCTTCCCTGCACCATTCTAGACAACTACTATAGCCCATGAGATTGTTTTCTAAGCTTTAAATTCAATATTATATCAGCATTTTATGAAACGAGATGTAATTTACAAGCTGGATTCATAGTGGAAAAATAAGGTCAGCTGTGTCACGAGCATCCTGATTTTAATAATGTTTTTGGAGCTTTCTTTGAAGCGCCAAAATATAAATGCAAGATATGTATAGGCTGGCAGATTTATGATGACAGAACCTCTCAGGTCACAGATCTAATATAGCAAACAGTAACTTTTTTTTTTTTCTAATTTCTTACTAATATATTTAATTGTACAAAAGAACACATTTTCACATCAAACATAGAATAAGCTCTATTTAGTCATAAACACTTTATATTCTAGTTTGCAAGCTCCCTCCTGCAACTGAGTCCATGCAAATACCCAAGACTTGTGACTCAATTTGATTTTCCTCCCACAGATTGCTAGTGCCGTTTGGGATGCCTGACTGTAATCCTCTTAACCCCTAGATGCTGATCTAGGGAGTCACAGGTCTCTGAAGGTCCTGTGCCACACCTGAGAGCTCTGTGACATACTCGAGTGTCTTGGACACATTAGTTACTGCAAGTAGCACTAAATGCCTACACATGGATGACCGCATCAGGCCCTTCAAGTTAAAAAAATTATGGTTCCTATGGTCAATAAGCCATAGTTTGCTTTCCCCCTATACCACCATCAAGTTTCAAAGCATAGAACGTTGTTTCCCAATCAAAAGATTTTTTCATTAAAGAAGATATTTTACAGAAAGAAAGAAAAAAAAAATTCTTGGCATAGCTATAATTAATAGCTGTAATTTTATACCAATAAAAATCAGGAAATCTGAGATTAAGGTTCCTGTGACAACATTATACCAACAACATTGTACAGGAGGGAAGTTTTAAATAACTTTTCTATATAGAATATGTCCTCTTAAAAGCTCAGATAGCTCATGTCAACTACTATACAGCTGACAATATCACTAGGTAGTTAAAAATGTTTCTTTCATATTCCAAGTTACAGTTGTTTTCAGAGACTCTGGGAATTCAACAGATAGGAAGCCTAGACAGAAAAGTGCTTGTAAAACATAAAAGGAAGGAGGGTTAAAGTTTATTTGTTGCTTGGTGACCATGAAAGCAATCTATGCACCTAGGCAGATTTCCTTTCATTTATACTGTTACACGTCTTTTATTCCCAACTCCGTATCTTAATTCTTACTGTGCTGACCCAATCAAGTCCATTTGCTCCAATGGGAAGCTCTGAACGTACCACTGGTATTAACAGATGGTGCCTACACTACCATCCTTACACTACTGCTCTTTTTACAGAAGGACCTAACAACAGCCTCTCCTGCACAGTTGTTAGAATAACAACATTGTCTTACAATAATTATAAGAACTGTGTTTCAATCATAAAGCTTTCTATTGATAATTGTCATAATTATTATCACATTATGAACTCAGCAAGGAAGATATTAATGCATAAATCAGTGATACTTATATTTCTAAAATATGCAGTAGTATTTTATCATTATTATGGGGATTAATTTTTTCAGAATGTACTCTGTCAGCTAACTCTCCTGTCACTGAAGTCAGACACCTATATAACCATTAACTTCAGTGAATCGGAGACATACGGTAATTGAGCTCTATTGACAGATCTAGTTTGTGCAGAAAGAGACTGCAACTTAGGACAACGCTACTGCTGGAGTCATTACAGTTTCTAGATAATCCAGTGACAGTATCATCCAAAATCACTGGTGATAGTACAGGAAATTTCAGAGACTACCTCTCTGGTTTATGGATTATAGAAATAACCAGGCACAATTCTTCCTCTGATATTTTATAATCTTGGCAGTCCCCACGGTCACTTTTAAATGTTACGTTTTACTTTTAGAAAAACTTAGGTCTGAAGTCATCATGTACCATACTTACAGAGCCAGTTTCCTGGTTTTAGTCAGAGAACAAAATCTGTTTTGTCTTTTAAACTGTAAGTGTGAAAACTCCGTATTTAATGTTTCTCATAATTATATCTTTAATTATAACTATAAAGCTTTCAAACCTTTCTGATAACAGATTGTCTCTCATATCTATTTATTATTTTTATCACATTAAATGATAAACTAGGGCATGCTTAAAGGACTCATGACTTTAGGAACACTACAAACCCAAAGCTTATGCTTTGGCAACATTCCATATTTTACATTTTGACTTGGCAACAACAGATTTCACTACTCAAGAATTAGTAACTGAGGAGAGTATCAGACAGCATCTGCTAGGATTAATTATATTCAAATCAACAGGCTGAAATAACTGAGGGCATCTCTCATCTCTTCTATTAATTTTTAATAAATCTTGAAATAGCAGGGAAATTCCAGAAGAATGCTAATGTACCATTCATTTTTAAAGAATAAGCAGCATGACTGGTTAGCCTGACATCAACCAAGACAAAACCAAAAGTGAGCTGATTATAATTTATAAATGTCTGATTTATAATAGAGTACAGAATATGAATGTAATTAATAGCAGGCAGCATGGATTTAGAAAAAATAATTACCACCACACTAACATGATTTTGATAAGACTACAGATTTGTCCAATAAAATTGTCTAGTTTAGACTTTGTATAGCAATTCATTCAATAACACATGACTGATTAAAAAGTTGGCACTACATAATATCAATAAAGCACATGCTGAATGGGCTGAAAACTGATTAACTGACATGTCAGAAGAATACTTGCCAGTGAAATGATCATCACGATCTACTGTACTCGATGAGGGAGAAACAGGTCAAAAATAAGGATAGAAACATAAATAATAACAAGGACAGAGCAGTCTGACAAGTTATCAGAATAATTTGGTTACCTGGATCCAAGTAAAAAAATGTGCTTTAATACAGCTAAACACTAAAAGTTATAGACATAGGATCACTGAAAGTAATCATTATGGCCTATGGCATAAAAGCGATAAAAGAGCATGGAAATACTATATTATAGAAAATATATGCTACGTGACAGTTTTGAGATGAGGGCATAAAAGAGTGCATATTCTCATATTTGTCCAATAATATCATGGAAAGAAAGAGCCAGTGCTTTCCCAGGCTGCACAAGCAGAACAATAATGAATTAATGTGTCTCTCTCTATGGCACTCATACAGACTATGGTTATTATTATGTACAGGTTTTTGTTAATATTTTTTAAAATATTTGAAAAATTGAGGGATTCATAAAAAAACAGGAAAATGGGAACACTGGAGAACATGCCCTGCAGTTAAGAGACTTAAAGAGGGAAATAATGTTAGTTTATTAAAAAGCATACTGAAAGGTGCCTCAATTATTTTTAAGTGGATTCACACAGAGAAAATACTGGGAATTAAGGTTCTGTGTAATCTAGCGTTAAAAAGTATAACAAGAATAGAAAGCCAAGAGCTGAAACGAGAAAAAATAAGATTATGAATTAGGAACATATTTATTAACAATGAAACAGTTTTTGGTACTAACTAAAAAAGTTCCCTTGCTTATAAATACTTCTGCCAACTAATCGAGAATAGATACATAGGTAGGAGATATACTGGAGTCAGATGTAAGCTACCAGGTTTCACAGAGGGGAGACAAAGACTGACTAGATAATCCAGTTGTTTCTTTTGTCTCTGAAGTCAGTATATAGATATTGTCATATTTTACTACTGATAATAGATTGTCTTTCAGTATATTTGCCCCCACAACAGATATATAGATTTTTCTATCTTATCATTCAGTTCTGATCTTTCATTCATTATTCATATGTTCAGTTTCAGGTTTCTGTTTCAGGGTTTTCTGACAGTTTTCACAGTCCTCTAGTGCTCTAAGCTTCAGTCTTTGTGGACAGAACTTGGATATTCTTACTTTCTTAGTCAATTTTTCAAGAGAAAATTGTTTATGTGTTTATTCAACAAATTATGAAAAGTACGAGTCTTATTATTTTTCTCCTCCCACCCATATTCAGTAATAATGCATGATTAAATCAGACTGCCTCTTATATGAGGCAATAACACTAGGTAAGGTTTGATTTAATTTTGATCCTAGGGTTTTATTTCATTTCATACGTGACCTAAGCTAGGGTTTGCAAAATCTGCTTTTGATGTTCCATCTATTCCTATTCACTGCACAGGAATTTTGAAGAGATTGAAATTAAATCACCAAACTTATCTCACACTTCAGGATGCGAAAATTCAAAGACTGAGCATCTCTTGGCTGAGTCACTGGAAGGATCTGCACAATAAAAGGCTGCAGCTCTGCTGTCCTGACCTATCCCACCTCATTTTAGGCAATGAACACAGAGCAAGAGAAACACATCTCCAGAGGTTTGGAGGCCAGTTGGTTCAGCCACACTCCAGAAGCACCTTTCTTTTTCTGCGAGCCAGAGAGGGAATTCAAGGCATTTAGGTTCCTAACACAGGTGCTAACATCAAAAACAGATGACTCTACTCATGGCATATCGCTTCCGTTATGCAGAGCAAATGCTGTCACTACCGACTTGAAAACAGGATGGTTGTGGCTACCCTAAGTTTTGACAGTCTATTGGTTTGGCCACTAGCTACTGGCATTAGAGGAAATTCAGTTCAGTCATTACCCTTCAGAGTAACAAAGCTAACGAAGTTGAGTAAAGAAGAAATCTTTCCTATGGACAGCACTGGAATGTACATGCAGGCACTAGAAAGCAAAGCTCACGGAAGAAAATCTTCAGAAATTCCATTACGGATTTGTTCTTGAAGATGTATTCATGAACAGTACTATTTTGAGATTTTATCAACTCTCATATGGCACAACGACTCCATGACAGCCCATTTCTGTGACTGCTACAATCCATCATCAGGGATTTGAATTCAAATAGCAATTGCAATATATGTACGCTAATCATAGAATCATAGAATGGTTTGGGTTGGAAGGGACCTTAAAGACCATCTAGTTCCAACCCCCCTGCCACAGGCAAGGACACCATGCAATAGTTGTTTCACAGGCATCAAAACAACATGAATTTATGGTGTTTGCACAATGAAGGTGGCTGTCACTATAAGTGTTAATACATAGGAAATAAACAGGAAGAGTTGAAAACAAATCTAGCCAGCTTGCATGAATCTGCATTTCACTGAGGTGTATCAAATTATACTTCTTAAGATGAAGTCATCTCATACCTATTATAATCCAAGAAAGTATTTCCTCAGAGAATTTAAGAGAGTGAAAACCACCTATATTCTCTTTGAAATTGGAAAGACATGACTTGAAATATATGAAACAATCTAAGCTGAAGACTTTATCCATTTTGATTTTAAAATATATTTAGGATCACTTCAAAAACGTAAGTTTGCGTACCAGACTTACCTGGATTAAACACAGAAAAATACTTTCTAAGTAGCTGTCTGCTAACTATAGGGAAAACAAAATGTCACTAAACTGCACTGTAGGATTTGAAAATTATAAGTCTAAAGTTCAGCTGAGATTCACTTCCATCAAAGCTCACAAGCACTTTTGGACTTGTCACCTACAAGAGCAGTCAGCTACAACTAGCAAGCAGTGCAGGGTTCCTTGGCTCCCTCTTTGGACTGCTGCACCACCGTGCAGTTTTATCTCTACACACTTTCTGCTTAGGCACAAGGCAGGGTGATCCTCAGCATCATAAAAGAATACTGCCCTGAATCCACATCTGAACTACACGCATTCACACAGGCCAGGCACTAATGCAACACCTGAAGGGTCAGGAGATGCGAACTCCGCATAGCAAAAGGAAGGGGCTGCTATCATTGAGCACCCACGGACAATTTTCAACATCATCCAGCTGGCTGCAAACAGAAACTATTTAGCCTTTGATGACGGAACCGATGGTTCCACCAAAGCTCTCACTTCACCAGGGAGAAAGCAGCTCCATCTCTCCATTTTATAGGAAGACTGGTACACAAGGCTGACAAGACTTACTGCCAAAACAGGATCGCTATTTTATCTGGTGAAAGGGCTTCACTGACAGGGCATTATAGAGAAAAGTATCTTTAAAATACGCAGCTGCAGACCTCCAATAAGGTCACATAATTTTGTCAAAAAGGGATCTGAAGCATTGCTGTGGCTCCAAGAAACCCAAATGTAGAGGACGACAATGGCCTAGCCTTCAAGTCTACAGGCTACATCCAGCCCAAGAGACAAAACTAAATGAGCCATTGACAGTCTGTAACCAAAGCTTTTTCTTCAAATACCAGCTGAAGAGCCCTTCAAACTAACTTGCGAGGTAGAAGGTGTACAAAAAGTTGGTCTAGAATGTAGTTTTAATACTGCCCCTAGGCAGTGGCCACAGTGATCAAGGAAAGAGATAGGCCGCATAAATGATCAAGCTGTAACACGTAATAATGATTCTTGTTCCTGCTGTCTTGGCAGGCACCCCTCTAGGCAAGAGTGTGAGGAAAATGGGGAACGCGATGCATTTGTGTCAAGTACAATGTGGTTCATCGATGAGCCTGTTCTATGCCAGGAGAAAGGGAGTGGTGCTGGATGTGGGAGCTTTTCTGGAAATTTATTTAAAACTCTTCTACCTTATACGTGAGGGAGAGGGCAGAGGGCTGAGGGGCTGACCAGGTAAGAGGCTGGAAAAGCAGTGGTGGGGGTGGGGCATGTGTGTAAAGATTGAATAGAAACGTATTTTATCTTACTGTAAACCGAAACTGAATAATAATACCTCTGATAGTATGAAGTATGTTTTGATGAGAGAATTGGATATGTCATGGAGGGTAGGATGAAAAATGAAGTTGGAACATTTATAATGCTCTCACTCCAACTCCAAAGTTTAGTTATACACAAAGAGAGAGAAAACAAGAAGATGCAGCAAGCCACAAAACACACAATAGTTTCTCTCCAGAATCCAATCCTCCCCACTTTCCATGTGGACATTTTTAAAGGAGATGTAGCGACAGCAAACAGCTCCTTGGATACTAGGAATAATAATACCTAACTTCTGTTATGCTGAGAAGGACCACATAGAATCACAGAAAAACATGGTTGGATATGAACCCTCAACAGTACACAAATATATTTTCCTGCCCCAGACTATTTCCAGCTTTCCCAAGAGAAGTTCTCACAGCCTGTTTTAAAGATCCCCAGTGGGGAAATTCAGAACCTCTCTAAGGAATGGACTCCAGTGCAGCATTATCCCTACCACTACGAAGTTTTTTCCTGATATCCTACCTAACTTGAAACTTTCTTCCTGAAATTTAATACAAGTATTTCTTATCCTAGTAGTCATACAGAAACAGAGACCAGATTCCTTTTCTCTGTGCAACAGTTTTTATCCACTTAAAAACTGCTACATGTCCACTACTTATTTTCAGTTGAGTTAAATCCTGCTAAACATTCCTTATCAGCTCTGCTCAATAGATTTAAGATCATTCTCTTTTCACTTCCTTTAAGATCTCTCCAAATGATGCCTGTATGTTGTCTGATACTGCAATACATATGTTTTAACAAGAGCACAGCTCTGCTGATCTCTGTTCCTCCATTATACTCCCAAACCACTTTATGAAGAACTACCTCCTAAACAGTCATTCATCCAGTTCTTCAGAGCGTTTTCAATTTGTCAAGATCATTTTCAATCTAAACTTGTCTTCCAAAATGTTTGCAGTCCCTCCCAACCTCATGTCATCCTCAGCACAATAAGTATATTCTATCTGCCATCATCCAGGATGTTCATGAAAGCTCCCAACCGCATAAGACAGACTTAAGTGGATCCCCACTCTTTCTGTTCTGACAACGAGCTGTTAATACCAACTCATTGAGCATGTTTTCCAAGCAGTTTTGCACCTATTCTATGATTATTTTCACCTTAACCATATTTCTCCTGCCAGCTTACAAAAATTTCCTGTGAGACTGTTACAAAGCCTTCCTAAAATAAAGATATATGACATCCACTCTTCTCTCCAATTCACATGGTTGTTACCCTGCCATACATAATTATATTGGTTTGACATGGTTTATCCTTGACAAATCCCTATTAGCTGCTACTCACTTCCTTGTTATCTTCCAGCTGCTTACAAATTTTTGTTTATTCACTACAGAATTCTTTCAGAGATAGAAATTAAGCTTAAATGCCTTCTCTTTCCCCATCTCTTATCCCTTACTCCTTTTAAAACTCCTGCTGTTTTCCTGCCCTCCAGTCCCTCAGCCACACCCCACAAGTTCTCAGAAACAATAAAATAGCTGAAATGATAGCTTCAATCTGCTCATAAGTATCTCGTGATGAATATGCCAACATTTCCCAGACCTTTTTGAATTGCAGCAATCCAAGGGGCTGGGCCAGGAACCAAATTTAGACATCACATTCAGCTCCCAGAAAGCAACAGAAAATGGAAAACAGTCACCTGCTTTTCAAAACAACGTATGAGAGATCACTAACAGAAACAGATCTGAAGTTTCTTTTAGAAATTCTTTCTTTGTATTTGCTGTAACTGCTTGCATATCCAAAAGTGATGCTTCCTCACAGCCTTCCCATCCTAAGGGAGATGTACTGCTCAGTGATAACTGCTGTCCACTTCTCCACTGGTTGTCTAGCATGCTCTTGCAACGTAAGGAAGAGAATTTTTCAGCTTCCTTTCTATTCATGAAAGCACCTGATTGCCCACCTGGAAGATTCTGTGGAGACCTCTCTTAAAATTCTGTTTTTCTAGTGATGTGTGGCTTTTCCCTCAATTTTGTGATATACTGGAAGATGTCCTGACATGTGGCATCCCAGCCTCCTTCAGGTTTCCTGTGGAAAGTTCAGTATCCCCTGGGCCTTAATTCTGTATAGCAACAATAACATAAAAATATTGTGGATGTATATGGAGCTTTTTGGAGTTGTGGTAGTTATGTTATTCAAATACTTGTATTTAGCCAATACGATCAGCCAATTTCACCATAGTCTATAAAATTCACTCCAGCTTACTCAAAAGGAGTATTTACTAACCAGAGGAGAGAAATCCCATAAAGATCGACAGGCTGAATAGAGAGAGGTTCAATAAACTTTGATGTCTTCAGTGGGACAAAGAACTGTATAAACCCAAATGCCTCCAAATATTAAAATAGGTTATCACTCTATTGTTGAACTTCATTAAAAGGTCACCTTCTCATTCAAAATGGAGCTAGGCAAACAAAAACACTGGAAAGCCTGTGTGAAATGAATAAACAGCCCAGTTGCTTTGAATAACTGTCTATGTAACAGTTCTAGACAAAAATCAGGATTCCTGCTCAGAAATCACATACTCTTCTCAAAGTGAGAAGAGTCCCCTCCTGCAGACTGCTTCCCTTGGGCACCAATACCGACCATCACCTCAGCACTCTCCCATCTTTTTGGTACGATCCCATTTGGATTGAATTACTTTCCTTTTAGTCTGATGCTGTATTTTTCTTGATTTTGGTTGGGGTCTAAACAACATCAGGCTTGGAAAAGTAAGATGTCTCCTCTATCTTTTTCTCTCTGAGGAGTTTATACTAGAGATATATCACCATTAACGGTGATTGTGAATAAATCCCAAAGGCAGTATTAAAGCAGTGGTGGTTGTTCAACTAGCATCAATAAATTAATGTGCCCAGTTAAAGAAGTCCCATTACACTGATTTTGCAAGCTTGGTCTTTGATTTCTTCCCTTTCTCAGAAAACCAATTACTCATTCTTATTTTCCCACTACTGATGTGAGACTGTATCTCTAAACCCTTTTGTTCTTTTTAATCATATTTATTTCCTCTACTAGATATTGTGGTGAACTTTCAGCTCCAGTGTCTTTGAAGCTTTTTTCTGACATTTTCGGGGCCTATCCATAGAGAGATGGAAAGATGACCAAGAACCTTTTAGATCTTTCTATTACTCGGTAATTATTTTTCTTATCTATTTTCCTGGGCAGCTTCTACTTTAAACAAGAAACCTTGCAAAGAAGGATTTTAAATTGACTGCCAGGGTGACAAAGCAGACAGGTCTACAGAAATAGTCTACTGAAAGCGTTAAAAAAACCCTACTGAAAGCGTTAAAAAAAAGGGCCCTAAAGAATGACTTTAGAAAAGAAATCCATAAATACCACATTTTATGGCAGTGAGCCATATTAGTCTTCTTTGTTTTGATGAGGGAACGCTCCTTTCCCCTATCTGAGAATTACAAAAAGAAAATCTACTGTTGTGGAATAAGTATAATCTAATCATGTAGTATGGAAGTATTTTTGTGTAGTCAAATGTGTCTTGGTAATAAAAATAAAGAAAACACTAAGAAGCTACTGTGTGAGGATATATAAAATACTCTAACAGAGCCAAAGCAATTTTTTTGAAATAATTTCTCCATCCTGTCCTTGTAGAAGTACCTTTTGTATGCTGGAGGTACCTGAAAGTAAATTATAGTAGATTCAGGAACACAACCTATTTTCCTTGTATTTGTTCACTTTTTTGAAACTAATCTCAGACATAACAAAATAACCTGTCAAACTTCTTAAAATGTATGGATTGACCTAGATAACTGGATTATATATACATTACATTCCCACCATACTTTGTGTCGTTCAAGCAAGTAAAGAGGATCCGTACTAAGGAAATCCATGTAATGTACTGCTTACTGGCAGGAAAAAAAAAAAAGATATACTGGTTGGACAAACCATCGGAAAAGCGGTAACAACACAGTTGTACAAAGATAAGTGGAAATCACAAGGAAATACTGAGTGAGAAAATTTTCTAGGAAGAAAAGAGTGTTCCCTGTTGGGGAAAAGAATTCTGTAGGGAATGCCTGTAGGGGAAATCCATGTAATGTACTGCTTACTGGCAGGAAAAAAAAAAAAGATATACTGGTTGGACAAACCATCGGAAAAGCGGTAACAACACAGTTGTACAAAGATAAGTGGAAATCACAAGGAAATACTGAGTGAGAAAATTTTCTAGGAAGAAAAGAGTGTTCCCTGTTGGGGAAAAGAATTCTGTAGGGAATGCCTGTAGGGAAAGGAAAAAAGATTTATTATCAAACAACAATAAAAAACCTTTTCAGCCCTTGGAAGGAAGTCAGATTTTGCTGATTTCCCAAATGGAATAAAAAACTCAGAGGGCAGTTAGCTCACTTCAGTATTTCTGTTTGTCAGAGTTAACATCAGAAAATGACTGAGGAGGCGGAGAGACAGGGGGTCAGGCAGTGTGGGTGTCAAGAAGGATGGAAAGATAAAAAGAATTTGCAGCAGTCAAAGAAGCAACGAGTGTCTGATGAGGCTGCCAGGTACTTTCAAATAGAAAAGAATAGGAAGATTTTAAGATTGTTTTCAAAAGACTCTTACCTCCCTTACAACAATAATTCAGAAGGCAGCAGACTTAAAAGAGTGATTTCTGAAATAGATGAAGTCTTGACCTCAATAATAAGATATTATCCTTGTCCCTTGCCATAGAATTCTGCATAACACAAGGCAAATCACCAAAAACTTTAAGTTCTCACAGGTGGCCACTGATTGGATGCTTTTAGTTTTCTAATCTTGACTTGAGAGCCTGGAATCTGGTGTGTTGAAATACTGAGTATTTACAGCTGTGGTTAGTTAAAGACTCTGAAGTTATTTAAGACCAAGTACAACTAACTTTGGCCACTCTCCGTTACCTGGAACAGAACCACCTGGGACAGACTCAACTGTTGAGATGAATGCTTGATCCTCATTACAAAGGTGAGAAATTGAACCTCAAAGGCAAAACTACTTCTGTCTAGGCAATTTTTGTGCTTTTGTGTTTCACTACATCTCAGCTAATAAACTCTCCTGGATTCAGAATTAGCATGTTGCATCCTTTTTAGCTATGTTTGGGGCTGATGTCTGCCTCTAAGCTCCTCTTTTGGCACCAGAAGTCTTACTTCTTTCTCTATATTGTTTTTCCCAGCCTATGGTGGTTGTTTTTAGAAATTCTGCAGCCAGCTCCGGGAAGGTGAGCCCTGACCTATGTGAAAAAGGCACAGCCTAACTTCACCCAGAGCTTTTGAACTGCATTCCTCAAAAATGAAAAAGGATCAGATATGTTCGCTAGATATAACACTGAATGTTACAGACAAGAAGTAGTAATAAGCGTTTGCAGAGTAGGAATGAATAATATGCCAAAAGTAAGGTATAAGTCCACGTCAAGCAACAAAGATACATTGTTCTTTGTGTGAGCACCATTCATTTGTCAGAATAAATGAGGCAGCATTTCTAGGGAAAACATGTTTTTCAGTGTAACTGTAGTCATCATACCCAACCATGGAAGCTATTTAACGTTACAGCTCTGGTCTGGAGATGGCAAAATTACTTTCTGAAGGTGCTTATCCCAGATACCTACAAAGAAATTTAAATTAGATTTCTAATTTTTAAACAGCTAAAAACATATGTACTTGATGATACTGAAAGAAAAAGGCGTTAAGACTAGTTTTTCAACCTCAAGTCTACAATTTCCTTAATTCTGCATCTTGACTTTTCCAACTTTAACACATTTAAGACAGGTTTTTATGTTTATGTACTGGATACTTGACCCTTTTAACCTGTTTGTGTAATTCAGCTTTCAACCTAAAAATGAGATATTTCTGTATCCTTTCTTCTTTTTTTTTTTTTTAATGATGGAGTTGGTGGAAAGCAACTCAAAACATGTAGAAGAAATTATCTAATTTTTTATGGGCAACCTTAGTGTTATAAACTTAACTTTCCATTGTGCAAACATTATTATGTTCCACTTCATCTTTATCTGCTGATTTTGGGGAAAATCTGTATACAATAACACAAGCAGTTACACGATACCCAAATTTCCCCGAGTTGTCTATTCTACATCTTGTTTTTCCAAACAACATAGCTAAATCACAGAATTGCAGATCTTCTCATGACCCCGAACAAATTTTTCACAAATATTTTTTCTCCATGCCTATGGGAAACTGTAAAAAAAAAAAAAAAACCACACCCACAAAAAACTGGGCTATAAAGATTTTCTCTTAAAGAGGAAAAGTCAGAATGAATTACCTCATTTCCAGCCAAGGTGAACATCAGCTCCATATTTTACCATAGTAAGTAAATAGGAAAATATCCAAAAGTCATTTTGTTCATTTAATAAAGTACCATTTAATGTCTAGCATAGTCTCAAATAATTTTGCAACCTTTTTTGTATCAGAAACTTTAATAACCTCATTTTATCTTTGATAGCTTATAGGCCCTAGTTTAGAAAAATCTTTAGCATTTTTTAATGTTAAAGTTTTTCCAGGAGTTTTGCAATAATCAGGCTTTTTGTCAGCACAGTGGCAGATTAAGAGGTGTTTTACTTTCTTATAATGGCTACTCTTTATTTTATGTTCTGACAAATTCAATACAGGAATAAAATGATACAATTTTGACTAAAGCAAAGGCTGCAACTCCAGAGATAACATTTCCTTATCCAAAGAAACAGGGACAAAAAGAAGAAATAGATGTAACAGAATCTCACAATGAAATGGTGATGGAGCATATACTCAACCCCTCAATTCCTCAGGACATCTAAGTGTATATTTATCTGTAATTTTATGAGCCCCCTCAGTGAGAAGAGGCTATACTGTACTTCAAGTTAATCATGTGTTTCATTATGTGCTGAATTTAAAACACAGTCTATACTCGATCACCAGTGTAAAACACTAATCATGAGTATTTTCTAAAGGCTGGGTTAAAAGGGTCTTTAAATCTGAGCATCTGGTCCCAGTGATGTCTTCATCCAGAAAGGGCATGAGATTCTAGGGGTAGTTCTGCCCTACACTTTAGGTCTGGCCTTGCACCCAGATGTTCTGGCTAAAGATAGGAGGATACAGCAACACCTGATGAACCATCAGTGACCCAAATCAGTTGCAAGTGGCAATGCTACTCTTAAAGCCTCCTCTGCTCTCCTGCTCACTCAACCCACACACACATATGCAGTCACTCACCCCCAACTCAGACGGCAGCCCAATGCCATAATTTGTAACCTGTCACAGATAAAATCTGAATTTTTCATAATTCCTAACATTTTTTTTTGCCCCAATTTATCTTAGTGTATTTTGGTGGACTACTTTTAATCTATCAAGTCCATTTACACCCACTGACTCTAACTACAATTATACATATTCACTGAAAGAACAGCCCCATGTCATGCCCACACAAGCTAACTCACCCAGGCTGCGTGTCATCGGTCACACAATGGTATGTGAAAGTTCCAAACATCTGCACACCCAGGATCCCATACAGGAGAAGAAAGAACAGAAGGAAAATTGAAACGCTCCAGATCTGCTCTCCGGAACGCCTGGCAAAAAGATAAATATGATGCTTAATGCACAGGCAATGTGAAGCCTCCTCTGAAAAGCTCCAGAATAGAAAATATGCTCACACAGAGAAAGTAGTATTTCATTCTGCAGAAAATGTGTCCCTAAAACTGATCTTGCCCTGTGCAGAGATATAAAAGGGAGCCATGTTTGTTTCTAAACCCATAAGTTAGGGTAATTAAACCAGCTGTAAACTACAAAAGGTGGAATAACAACAAGAAAATAACAAAATCTATAAAGTCTAACTTTTGTAAAATAGTATCTAATGACTTATACAGACAAGATAAGATGATAAAGTAAAGTTGATACTAAAAAAAGACCAAAAAACTTTCACACTACCACTACCTGGCTTTTGCCATTACATGCTGTATGTTTGCTTGCACGTAAGCATCTCTGTACATGTGTCAGTACATGCACAATTGCAACCCTAATGGTTAGGGCATGTGCTCACGTATTTTTATTTACATATATTACCCTACTAAGAGTGTTCACCTTTATTAAGTGCCCATGCTAATGGAAGAGAATTTACTGCCATTGGTTGAAAATTGCTTGTTACAGTTATATGCAAAATGCTGTAAGATTTATGAACATTTTTGACAGCCTTGATCATTTTCTAGGGAATCTGATGATTTTTTTAAATATGGAAAAGAGCAAGAATTTTTTAACCAGAACTAAAACTCGGGAAGAAAATGACCATTAAGCATTAAGTGTCATTCTATGGGCTGCGTCACCAGTCTTCTAAGTCAAAACTGAAATTTCCTTTGTTCTTATTCACCTAACAGCCTTACTTACTTCAAGATATTTGTTATCCTAGTCCTTGGCAGCTCAAAACGAAAATATATCCGGAATGCTCGAATCATAATGAGTGGTCGTGGAATCCGTAACATGCCCCAAGGTGACATCTGGTCAACTATTTCAGCAATTTCAAACACCTACAAACAAGAGAATCAGGAGTTTTTCTTGATGTCTCTGTCCTGTACCTGTATTCATTTACAGAACTTTTAGAACAATTAACATGACACATGATTTTTATTTTCATTTTGAATCTTCTCTTAGTTTATTTTACAGTTCATTTTAACTATGTGTCTTAAACGTCTTAGTAAATCCTTTAATTCATTTCTAAGTTATACTAATAAAATTCCAAAAATATACTCCGCCTATGTTCATAGCATTTCTGTCTCATACAACTCACGTTGATGGCAAGCTTGTCTCAGCTGCCTGCCTCTCTGCTAGTCCTACCCACAGGTTTCTCACAACTTCGTTAGAAGTGAGTAACTTACTCTTCCAAATATGAAAATCGGTGTAAGTTAATGTTGCATATCACTAAGATTTTTACTGTGATACAGAAGTACATATACACGGATTGCCTTATGAGTTGCAACATGCTGATAAATCCCCTATTTAATTCCAAGTGCATGATAAAACTGTACACTTTTTTCTCCTAGACTCCACTTATAACACAAATCTCAGCCAAGACACAGAACAAGGAACCATTTCCTTAATACACTGACAGGTTATGCACTCCATAAAGACATTTTAGCTTAATGATTGGGTAAGAATGTCTTGTTTTAATCACTGCCTCTCGCTCTCTGAGAGTAATTGCTTAAGTTAGTGTTTTCTAAAAGTACTAAGAAAATGGAGGGGGAACCTGGCAGCACATAAAGTGGGTAATGTATGGTGCTTATCTGTAATGATCAACCTTCACTCTACATGTGTACATGATGTACCAAAGCTTCCCCTGTGTATAAAGCAGAAAACTACAATAGGTCTTAATTTTGTCAGAGTGGGTAAGTTATGCCCAACAGCAATCACTATAAAACTTTTATAATCCTTATGCTATTGCAGATGCAGTCTCAGAGTCTTCAATCTGTTCTTACCCAAAAAACTGGCTATGGTTAAGGACCAGTTAGTTTGCAGAATGCAATTTGACCTGTACCTTAACATTCTATGCTTCTTTGCAACATGTCCAAGTTCCCTTCTTTATAAAAAAATATCAAATTGTTTCCAAATGTATTTATTATTTTTTATATTGTGCTTTAATTTGCATTTTGGAAAAGGTTTTGTTACGTCTAGGCAATGTGACATGACACCCTTCCACTCACTATATCAATATGCCTAGAGCATGGCAAACATCTACCATTGGAATCATTCTCCCTTTAGTTGCCCATTCTCCCTCCAGTTGTCCAAGCTAGTCACTGTGGCATCCTACTAGACTCAATGGAAGGAGATAAAAGGCTCTCTGAAGAATCTTCTCTGTCCTTTTGAGTATACAAAGGGTTTATGGTAACAAGCTTCAGATTAACATATAACTTCTCAATAAGAAAAATTAAACAAGATAAATTCTACTACTAACATAGATATATTGCCATGTGCAATTATGGAGCTATTAAATTCAGCAGAGCCTTTTAAAAACAATTTGACCCATGTACAGCTATACTCCCACAACCTGTAATTACTTGGCTGTACTATATATTTTTCACAATTAAGGAACTATTCATGGAAAAAGGTAAGTGAAATAATTACCTGTAAAACCAGTGAAACCCAAAGACAAAAGACCATGAATCCATCAAACACACACCAACGATCCTTTACATAGGAGCTATCACCCTACAAGAGAGAGGAAAGCTAAGAGGTAAATTGTTGTTTCACTCTCTTGGAAGTTCTTGAAAGAAGGAAAAGTATTCTCTGTACTACTTTCAAAACGTCACTTTTGAAAGACACTAAAAGCATAGTATCTGAGGTAGAACATGCTGAAAACTTATAAACACATCTGGGTGAATAAATGGTAGCTTCATTCTTGTGTGCGGTACTTCTCAGCCTGTGTCAAAAAGAACTTATAAAGAGACATAATTTACACTTTTATGTAAATCAAAAAACACAAAAAATGAACATTTGATTCACTTTTCCACTGTATTGCCCATTACAAAATACTTGCACATGAAGGTAAGTGTAAAATGCTAGCAATGTACTACTGTGCCATTCAATTACTTCAGTGTTGTTCAACAGCTTCAATTAAATCAGTATCATTTTACATTAATTTTTGCCTAGGTTGTCAATCATTTTTCATGCTCTAGAAAAGTCTTGCCATTTCTAGAACACTAGACAGTAACCACCATCTCAACACAGTGTAGGCTTTCAAGTTTCTTTGGAGATTTCCTAAGTAACTCTTTATCATCTCAAAATGACAATTCATTCTTTAGACTTTATTAACAATAGGTGTCATGAACTTTTCAACATTTATATTATTGGCACCCCATTAATTGTCTAGCATAAGGACTTTGGACTTCTTCAACTTGCTCTCTAAAATGACGTCTGAGCATGGTTTTGGTGACATTGACAGTCCAATCCAGACATCACTCCCAAAGGGCACAACGGAGAAGACTGCATCCAAGCTCAGTTTTCATGGTACACTGTTCTCAACCACTGCACCACTTTGCATGCTTAGATAGCCTCATGTCTCACAACACCTTGCAGCACAGGCCCTCCACTGCAAGCTATAAAAACACTTCTTTGGTGGGCTGCTAATGTCTCACACGTTACTTCAGCCACTGAACTGAAAAAAAAAAAAAAATCTACATTTATTGGGTAGATTACGGCTGAAAGTTAGATAGTTTCATGTACCACATAAAACATTGAGGAAGCTGTGGAACAAATGCATGTAGATAGATGCAGCTTGTAGAAAGGGAGACTACAGAAGACTAGACCTAAGGAAAGTGGATATCCCAGTTTCATGTATCATAGCAGTAAAAACCTACGCAGTGTATCTCAGGGTGCACAAACAACCCTTTCCAAATGAGGTTTCTCCCAACAGACTGAACATACCCTCCTCTGCTTTATACATTCTCTGGTTTCTTTCCTCTGTTTAGTATTCTTGCAGACACAAACTGCAGTGTTTAACATCCACTTTTCATGGGTTTAACTCAGGAAAAATTATTTTCAGGACTCAAGAATCTTGAAGACATTACTGGACTTTGGCCTATTATGTGGTTCCTGGCTTGAAACACATTGTTACTTAACTTAGTTATTTCAGTCAACCTGTACTTGTTTTTTAAACGTCTGGGCATTTTCATTGATTCTAAAAGTACAGACAAGATGTTTTAATCTAATATTTTCAATGACAAACACTACTCTAAAAATGATTTATCATTCCTTGAAATAGGTGACAGCAAGATATATTGTGTAAGTAGAGACAAAATAAGGGTTTTTTTAAATAAGTTTCATTTCAGTTGCAAAAATTCTTCAGGGCAGATTGAACAAAGCAAGGATATAAGGAAAATACACTAAGTGATTTTCAAATCAGAAATAAAGGACAAAGAACTTCAATGCTATTTTCAGAAGGTGAATTTTCTAACATGTAAAGAAGTTAAAGTTCTCAATTCAAGAATTAAGAGGAGGAAGACTGCCAATCAGGAAAGAAACAGAACAAGAACTTTTGCATCACCATTTTACCCTGTCCTTGCTGAAGAAAGCAGACTTAGTTCCCTAAGTCTGAGCTAATCAGAAACTCCACTTATGGCTGAACAAACTCAGCTCTTTCAGTGGTTATGT
Organism: Eurypyga helias; assembly: GCF_000690775.1. Lineage (NCBI taxonomy): Eukaryota > Metazoa > Chordata > Aves > Eurypygiformes > Eurypygidae > Eurypyga > Eurypyga helias. The sequence goes on from NW_010269149.1 coordinate 20,527, forward strand.
TCAGCAACTGTGGTGCAGATATATGTTATTTCTCTGTGGAGATCAGCTAACAACACCCTAAATCTCTTCTCACTCTCTCCTCTCCCCGCTGTTCCCTCTTAGTGAACAAATCTCAGGTGAGATTTGTATCAACATGCAACTTGAGTCATTCAATTGTGGCTCTGAACAAAGATGCTGATTGGTCTTTCTCTTGCTGAAGAACTCTTTAAAATTCACTTTTCTTCTCCTAAGCACCCTTTGTCTAAAGCAAAAAGTTTTCCCTGAGTTGTGCAGTATGGATCTCTGAGCATGAACTTGTGGAGTTCCTCCTCTGAATAACCTGTCAAGTACTCACTAAATGCCAAAACTTTTTTTTAGAAATTGCTTTTTCTCTCCACAATCCATGTGGCATGATTGAAGCAGCTCTGCTCTTTTCTCCTTACAAAGGAAGATGTCATGACCCTTTCCAGTCTTCCTGCCAGCCTGGCTGCTCCACCACCTCACTTCTCATTGTCACACCAGGCCAGCTTGCCCCGCTTCATCTCCTGAGCCCATCACCCACAGAAATTCAGGGCACCTGAATTACAACTGTAGAAACTACTCATCTGGGGGGAGGTTCTGGCCCCTTCCCCTTTGCATGCAGGGAGGCTTTGGTTAAATCCTTTTCACGTTCATCATTTGGCTGGCAGTGGATGTGGTGGGGAATCTTCAACGCAATTACACTGTGTATTGGCATATGGTGCTGTTGGAAGTATTTTCAAGGCAGGACCACATCCTGTTTAATGTGAAAATCAGCATATACTTTTTAGTATGAATCTTAATACTGATTTCTGTGCTACTTCCATGAAAAACCTAATTCTGACTAAACACAGGCTAGCACTCACATATTAATAGCAATGAACAGTGAGTTTCATTCACATTTAAAAAAGGCTTTTTGGGCTGAAATTCCACAGAGTCAATGGCAGCCTGTTCTTAGACTTGGAAAGGAATACATGAAATGTAAATACATCTGGTTACATCTTACTTAAAGTTGCTGAAGTATTGCAATGTGTTAATCCCTCACCCTTTTTTCATTATGTCTACTGAAATTTGAGAATCACTAGTGAGGTCTGTTTTAACATTTTTTGTGTGAAGGTACTGTCGCAGAGCATTTACATTGTGGTTTACAAGTCTTTGAAATGTGGTATAAACATTTGCAGAAGATAAAGAGTTAATGTAGACTAGAAGCCTCATGCTGATACCAATCCAAACATCCTAAAGTCATTAAAGTCGCTGACTCCCTACTGCCTACATTGGACAGTGGACTCTTCAACATGCACAGCAAGTCCTGAAAGCTTCTCCAGCAACATGACTTACAGTCTATCTAGAAAACAAAGTCATTTGCTTCTGACAAAGCAGTGGATGACAGTCCACTTACACAGTCCATGACTGCAGGCTTGGGACAGCCTTCAGAAGGCTTTTGTGCAGTAAACCATGCCCTCAATTAATGCCTCTCCCAGGCAAACTATGGGGCATTGCTCAAACTCAGTGGACTGGCTAACTAACTAGCAGCTATTAAACACAAAGCATTTTAAGACATATAAAAACCTGAAGTCCAAAGCAGCAATACTGCCTAGTTGCTACATGGATCAATTTTTTCTTTGTTTATTACAGGCCTATCCATTATTTTGTAATACCCTTCCTAGTGTCCGCATACAGTTTCTCCTAATATGCTTCCATCTTTTCCCTCAGTATTTATTTAGGACAGGTCAGCATCACTGCTAGGCTAGTATACAACCATGGAAATGGCTTTCTCGGTAAACCACACATGTGGAAAGGATTGAAAGTCTGCCTCTCTTTTAAGAGACGTTAATCCGAATTAATCCGAAATTTGACATCCCAAAAGAAGAGACAAGCTTGATGCAATGATCTGTAACTAAAATATTCTCTGCCCTCTAAGAACTTAATTTTCTATGGCAGTGTTGCCATACCTCGAGTTCAGCATAAGATCTTAGTGTTTCTTTATCTGTTTGAAAATAGGACCAACAAATAAATCTCATTCCTTCTCTCTACATTCTTCTTATTTCACCAGTGTTTGCCTAATTTTAGCACCATTACATTAACTGACTACAGTGTATTAGCTCAATTCTTAATTTTTTGTTTTCACATGCAATACTAATACCCCAACAACAGCACTGAGATGCCAGAAGACACACTTTCTCAACTGCAACTGGCACATTAAAGACAAAAAAACAATTGCTACTATTAGAAGTTCTAAACAGCTGTTGCACAAGTTCACAGAAAAAAACCAGTTTTATATTCACTGGAAATGTGAGGCAATACAAAATACAGACAGAGCCACAGAAAGAAGGAATAACACTTGAGGTAGTCACTCCATGAGAGCCATTACAGTCTAACTTACACCAGAAGGGAAGACTAGCCAGACTGTAATTTTTCTAATAAAAGTTTATTCCATTATCAACCTTGCTGAAAACAAAACACTCTACAGAAACAACATCCAAATTGCATAAAGCAATCTGGTAGAAGATTGACTATGCCTGTTAGTTTTGTTAAGCAATTTCAGTACCTCATTGGCAAGGCAGACAGCTTAGCTCGATGATAGCACAGTCATCTTCTAGGTCATTTCTGCCCTGCTTATCTCTCAGCATCTCAGGAACACCTCAGGATGAACAGCAAAACCCTGCAAATGAAAAGCCTCCTCTGCCTGCCTGCTTGCCTTCAGGAATTTCTTTTTCTCTCATTCCTGATTAGGACCTGTTCTCTGAATCCTCTCCCGCCTCTTTCCAGCCGCCTTGGTGGGAAAGCTAAATAAAAAAGGGATATGACATTTGCTCTGAGTAATTAGATTTATCATCACCTGTTCTGGAAAGGAGCCCCATAGTCTTGATTCTGTCATGAGAAGAACCTCAGTTTCCCACTTTTCCTAACAGTCTCTGACAAACAGGATAGTCGGGAGATGGTATAAATGCAGAGAGACCACCAGCAAGCTTAGTAACAACCAGCTACATTTGCTATTCTGTCGTGGTCACGGAATCCTGCATGTGGTGGCCGTAAATAGAGCACATAACTCTAGCAAATTCTTCAGATCACCCTGTGGGCTACTTTGTGTAGCACTACAAATAAGCGTTAAAGGGTGGAGGCTGACATTTACTGGCATTTTAGAAGCAGCATAAATACACAGGAAGAAATAGAAGGAATAGCCGGAATCAAATTGGGGAGAATTGTTTTCTCCCCCTCCACTATGCTCATTATAACACAAAAGCAGCAAGCTAGAGGAGAGGGCACATCTGAGTTAGGGAACAAGACTCACCCACTCTCCCCTATCCCCTTACTCTGCACAAACACCACAAGGCACGGAGGTGGGAGTGGGACAGAAAATGAAAACAGAGCTCAAGGGAGCACCTTGCCTAACCCTGCTCTCCGTCCCTGCAAATGCAGATAGAGATACACACACACACACGCTGAGGGTATGTATTTCCTACCCGCTCACACACACGCATACATCCTTTATTTTTCTGGCTCAAATTCAAACTTTCTCTATTTCCTTAAAAGCCTGCAGTTTACAGCTCTGCTCAGCAGCAGAATGATGTGGACAGACCCAACCTGTCAAATACTTTCAACATTTTCCTCATGCAGGGAAGAAAATGAAGAGATACAGCCTAATCAAGAAGAAAAGCTGCCTCTGACTTCTGTTCTCAATTCTTCTCTTCTGTCCCCTCTCAAATAAAACTGTCTCAAATCTGCTCGTGTGTCAACCATTAGCCCTCTTTTTACTTCTTCAGAGCTTTGCAACTCCTCAGCTGCCCTGCGGATGGACTGAAGTGGGACCTCAGACAGACAGACAACTCTCAGCCGCACTGCTCTCAGCCGCACTGCTTAAAGTCCATCTTCTACTCTGCACGTCATAAAAAAATTCAACCTAAAGCATTGTATTACACAACAACCAAGTAATTATACAGTAGCCACCTTTTAATGCAAGGTACTTCTGTAACTGTAAAATGATGATCCATGCGGGAAACAAAGGAAATTGTGAATGATTGCTTAGGTCAAACCGTGTTAATAACCAAAGAAAAACTAGCATAATTTAAAATGTGTGGTCACCTCCAAGTTAGCAACAGTACAGTATCATTGCAAAATGAACCAACGTATTTAAAAAAAAAAAAAAGTCTGTATTTGGGAAAGTAAAAGAAACAATAAGCTTGTCATTTCTGTATGTCTGCTTTTTCTCATAAAAATGTCTTCATTCACAGTGCAGAAACTTGTTTAAAATGTATTCCCCTAACACTGATTTGGAACAGCCAATGGACTTAGAATTGCACATCCCCTCTATGACTACCCCACCTTCCCAGGTACCTTTGGATCACCGGTACAAGGCTCTGCAAGTGGAACTGAACAATAACAAGGACGATGGTTCATCTGGGTTGGAGGCATCACCAAGTTCAAGTCCTTTGTTCCAACAGTTGCTGATTGTATTTCATTTGAAAAATTTGACCAAGAGATCATTCAGTCAAATGAATTAGCCTGAAAGGGACTTATTTCATTGCTCATATCTCAACAAGAGAATACTGTCAGCATTAGTACTCAGGTGGGTGTTTTGTTTTTTTTTTTTCAGAAAACCAGTAAGATAGAATTATTGCCATTAATATTGAAATCTTAAAACTGACTCTTCTCACTATACTTAATAAAACTTTTCAAATTTTAAAACATAAATACAACGTGTTCCAAAAGTACCTGGGGTTGCTGGTTGACAGCCACATGAATATGAGCCAGCAGTGTGCCCAGGTGGCCAAGAAGGCCAATGGCATCCTGGCCTGTATCAGGAACAGTGTGGCCAGCAGGAGTAGGGAAGTGACTGCCCCCCTGTGCTGGGCACTGGGGAGGCCACACCTCCAATCCTGTGTTCAGTTTTGGGCCCCTCACTGCAAGAAGGACATTGAGGGGCTGGAGCTTGCCCAGAGAAGGGCAACGGAGCTGGGGAAGGGTCTGGAGCACAAGTCCTGTGAGGAGCATCTGAGGGAACTGGGGGTGTTTATCCTGGAGAAGAGGAGGCTCAGGGGAGACCTTATCGCTCTCTACAACTTCCTGGAAGGAGGTTGCAGAGAGGTGGGGGCTGATCTGTTCTTCCAAGGGACAAGTGATAGGACAAGAGGAAATGACCTCAAGCTTCACCAGGAGAGGTTTAGATTGGATGTTAGGAAAAATTTCTCCACAGAAAGGGCTTCAAGCATTGGAATGGGCTGCCCAGAGAAGTGGTGGAATCACCATCCCTGTAGGTATTGAGGAGACCTGTAGATATGGTGCTTAGGGACCTGGTTTAGCGGTGGACTTGGCAGTGTTAGGTTAACGGTTGGGCTTGATGATCTCAAAAGTCTTTTCCAACCTTAAGTATTCTATTATTCTATTTTATCATCACAAAGTTAAACAAGTTTCGTTTGTACCTGCACGTGTATTGTACTGAACTGCTCCATCCTCAGATGCTTCCAAGTAACACATTACACAGTGTATAATTTATCTTTGTCATTACATGTAATGTAATATTTACAGTAATCTTGTATTTTATGCTAGAGAAACCTTGTGAAAATTACTTGATGTTACAGCACACAAAACAAAGTTACACTATTTATAATTTAATAAATGAAACACAGCTCTTGCCGGTCCTTTGGATTAGAGGATGATGCCATGCATGCTACAGGCACACAACACACACAGTTCCAACCTATCCGTACACAAAAAGGTGTAATCACTACAGAACCACTACTTCACGATTTGCAATCATTTTTTAAAAGTATTTATTTTTAACTGAATTTGTTGATATTTTCAGATTATGTTAGGAATTACCAATGAATGTATGTCTACTTCCTTCACTGAAGAACAGTCTCAAACGTATTTTTAAGGCACACTAGATTTTTGTTAATTTATGTAATCAACTTCACCAACTTAGTATTTCACTTTTCATAGTATAATGTGAAGTTTTTAAACTATTTTATTCATCATCTCATTTGCTAAAAGGAAAAAAAAAAAAAACACGCACACCAAAAAGCCTGTAACTAATAAAAAATAGAATTCTTATTGGGCTGTTCAGAGAAAAAATAAAAAAATGTAGTCACATTTCACATGATCCAGTGACCTGTGTCATGAGCAAACAGCACCAGTTTTAGGGAATTTGTGAGAGGAAGAAACAATCCCGGCCGTGAAGCAGGAATCAAGACTCAAACAGACACATAAGGACTACCTTTACTCGCTAAAAATCCTGTAACAGTGTTCATTTTAAAATAAGGGTGTGGGAAGAATTGGGAGGAGTTAAAAAATGGTGTTTTAAACCAAAACTGTTAAAGAAAATGTAAAAACAAACCAGAAACACACTCTCCCTTGACTATTAAAAGCATCCATTTCCACAAAACAATGGAAAGGAATGTCTCAACACAACTCAGCAAAGTCACTGTATAGTGTCTCAGATCAGCTGAGTGACAAGTAATTTCGACTGTCTGTTAATCAGAGCTGCCAGGCACGGCCTTCATATACAGTCAACAGAGGACCAATGCTAATACCTTCTTATCAATACCTAACCGTAGGTATGGATACAGAACAGGGGGCGATAGGAGCTTGGCTGGGGTATTACACTGCTGCTTCCTTGACACATGGCTCTACCGCTGCAGTTGGGTGCCAACATGCCCTGCAGGGAGATTTTATGGGTTACTACACTGAAAGCCTGAATTTCATTTCCCTCTCCATCTGCTCATTAGACAACCATATTCAGTGCTGTAAGTATTGCCTCATTAGATGACTTGGCTCCCTTGACTGTCTTTAAGGTTCAGCAAATCTAAAAATGTCTGATCAGAAGGAGGATTAATAGGATCCCTCTACCTGAAACAGCAATCACTGTTTCCAGGAAGTGCTCAGGAAGAAAAAACTTCACCAAGAGAACAATTAAATGTTGGAACATGCTGCCCAGAGAAGTGCTAGCACCTCCCTTGCTGGAAATGTTCAATACTTGGCTTGATAGGAACCTTGATAATCAAATTAAGGCCCTGCTTTGAGTAAGAGGTTGGTCCAGACCATCTCGATAGGCCCCTTCCAACTCAAGACTCTTCTCCAGTCATGTGCACCTCAGACTATCTCCTCAAGATGCCAGTTCCTTGGGTAGACTCCAGTTCCCTTTCCAGTTCCACATGCATGGACGTTTGCTTGTGTTTGGAAGTACTCTGCAGCCTTGAGAAGACAACCTGTGTTAAACGCTGCTGTGCTTCAGCCAGCAGTATTCTGCCCCCGCCCCCGCTCCACTGTTTACAGTGGATAGGTTTGGATCCAATGTTTCAAGGGGAAAGCTTTCACTCCGAAGCATCAAATATTGCCTGGAGATTTGATAGGCAAATGGTCTGGTCAAATGTGACAACGCTCGGATTTATGATTGTATTCACAGCTTTCCTTCAACAGAAAAAAGCCACAATGTCAAAAGTTGGAATAGATAAGAAGGAGGCTATTTTCAGAAAGAGGATTTTATTATTTGGTAATTAGAGCTATTAAAAGCTGAAGAATCCATTTTATACTACACAGACCAGGAAAAGTTTACTGAAACAACAATCTCAGTATAGCTGTATGAAAGCAATATTTATATTAGTGGTGGTGTACACAATACTCACTCTGAAATGAAATTTTCCATTCAGTTTACTATCTTACAAATTCCACAAAAAATTTCGTAATTTTCAGAAAAACGCAGCAGCACAAAAATGTTCTTCCCCTTCCACAGTAATTTGGATGTCATTAAGATTTTTTTCATCCTGATGTCTTGTTTTATTCTCTCAAATTAAGAGAGAAGAAAACATAGGCATGAATAAAAGTTTTTTTTAAAATGACACTAAATTAAATTAAATTAACATATTGCTGAATTATAAAAGACTTCTCTGAAAATGCAAGTTTCAACATGGAAAGGCACATTAGGGATGAAGTTCCTTCTCTTCCTACTTGAATACATAACATGTTACCGAATATATTGATTTCATTGCTGTCTGATGATATGTGCCATTTTACCCTGACATGAAGTGATACATTACCAATAAACCTCAATAACAGCTACTTTCAGGAAGACAATCAGTAAAGTAATCCTTCAAAATGCTACCAGAAAATTACTGAAAAGTAAACTTTTGTCCTTCTAATTGGTCTGTATATTGAACAAGCAATTTCTAAACACATTATGAAAGTCAGTATTTTGTATATTTTTTCTTAGCAACTTTAAGGTTAAATTATGATCACCATGGTAAGTCACTAAGTATTATATGGGCACGTACTTCAATCTATGCCCAGAAATAATTTCTCTCTAAAAATGTCTATGATCCATTGACTGGTTAGAAAAAAATACCATTTTTATTTTAGAAATACTGCCTATGTAAGTGCACTAAGTAATTTAAATGCCTTTGATTTTCTAATACTCTAATGCAAAAATGGTGCAAAAAGCCCCACTGTGTAATATGAGTCATTACTTTCCTGTAATAAACACTCCAACAAAACCAGGCACAAGTAACCATAGAAACAGGTGCGTATATGCTGGTGCCATGGTCTCTAACCTTCCCTGGCCCACAGGCAGTAACACCCAACTAGCAGCGTCCTGCAGGCAACTTCGTATTTGTTTTCCTCATGATAATCAGTTTTAATTTTTTTAATTTCCTGTGACTGGAAACAGCATCAGAGCATTTCACTGGCAACATGATCCCAGTAGGCTAGGAACAGATGTCCTTGCAACGGACATATGCGCTGAGCAAAACAGCAGCAGACAAACACAGAAAAAAGGTGAGACAGAAGAATCAATTTCTGTAGACTAGATGTCTTATTCAAATAACAGATATATCAACACTGTTTGTTATGAAATAATTCTTAAAACTATCAATCACAGCTGCCAATATCAAAATACTCCAGTGTTTTTTAAGTTATCTTTTAAGGCAATTTGAAATAATATACTTTCTGCCAACACAGAATAGCATGGGACATGCACTACACATCTAGGTTTCCAAGATCCTTATACACAGCACAGAATTCCAATTTTTTAATGCTGATGTGTGAAATTATTTGTCATAAGGACAAATAATTTTCACTTTACAATCCCTATAATTAGAGTCAAAGGGGAAACTCAAATATTAAGTCAACTGCGTCTTTTTTGATGTTTGGTCTGTGAGCTTTACTACCACAGGTAAGTAGCTTTTTATTTTTTCCCTCCACATAATTACATTCTGCTTAGTCAAAGCATCTTGTCATTTTCTCATCCTTGCCACTGATTCTGTTGGTTATGCCCCTGTCCTCCAGGTCGAGGTTCTCGCTCCTGTTTGTGACTTGCACATCCCGAGACTGAGCTTTCACCACTCGACATCACGAGCACATTGGAGCATGCTGGCACAGGAGGACAAAAGCCACATATTCTGGTTTACTACCTGACCTTCGAAAACAACACAACCTCTTGATCCTTAACTCATTTATGTGCCATGGGGTACACAGCAGATCTAAAGTCACAGAGTGCAGTAATTTCAGAACTTCCATCTTCCATTTCCAGTCTGTAATGCAGCAGAAACTCCCTTGACAAAGCTACTAAAAGTTGGTGAGCCAGCTGAGAGTGTTTCACTGCAATTCAATTGATATTTCCATCATTTTAGAACTTCTCCATTCTTGTAAAACGAAGGTGGAGTGTTTAATATTAAAAGCATTGAAAAGAAGGCAAAACAGATACTTGTAATAAGGTACAATAAACAAGAGTTCTGTAACCCACAACTCGAGACAAACTTCTGGCTTAGGTTGATTACGTAAGAAAGTCATTTAAGCATAAATGAGTTAATGCCATAAGCCTTAAAACAAAAGCTGGCATCCAGTTGCCTGTGTACTTTCCGTAGTGACCACAGGTCCACGGAAAACATATCTATAGTTATGAGTTAAGACTAATGAACGCACTTTAGCCACAAACAACTAATGGCAGGGAACTGGAGACCCTCAAATTAGTACTGATAAATCCTACTAAAAATGTTTCCATTTTAAGCCCAAAAATCTATTTATTGCAAGCAAACATAAAAAAGCATCAGAACATGCGAATGGACATCAGCTGCCACTGGAAACAGTTGCAGATCCCTGTTCAGATATGGTAACCAGAGTATTTCAGTACAGCATAAAAGCCTGTCTCCACCTCACATTGCTTGCACTGCAGGTGGCAAGGTCCCTGTACTGGCAGCGTAAGTGAATGTACAGAGTTAAGCCCACATGGCTCAGGTAAGACTTCCACCCACTCCACCCTCAGTCCTCGATTCTCTCCTCTTCAGCAGCGAGACAGCAACCACAGCAACCAAAGCACCTGTCAGAAAAAAAAGGCAAACATGCTCTCTGCACAGGGCTAACGCTGCCTGGAAACACCCAACATGCTGAAAGCCACTGACTGAACTAGATAATTTGGCCTTTACAATCCCAGAATCTTTCTGGTTGGAAAAGACCTTTAAGATCTTTACCACCACTGAACCACGTCCTTAAGCACCTCGTTCACATGTCTTTTAAACCCCCCCGGCGATGGTGACTCAACCACCACCCTGGGCAGCCCGTTCCAGTGCCTGACAACCCTTTCAGAGAAGAACTTTTTCCCAATATCCAACCTAAACCTCCCCTGGTACAACCAGAGACCATTTCCTCTTGTCCTATCACTTGTCACCTGGAAGACCAACCCCCACCTCTCTGAAACCTTCTTTCAGGTAGTTTACTGGACAGTACCAGGGTCATTTAGTACTGGACAGAAGCAAAGGAAATGTCTCCCATCTACCTGTGTCTGCGTTGGTAGAAGACTCAGCTTTGTTTCAATTCCTACACTAATTCACCGAGAGAGTGCTGAAAGCTGACAGTGCAGCCATTCACTTCAGCCCGTTGACTGAAGCCAGTGAACAGAGCTCAGTGCCACTGAAATGGAGTCTGACAAATCCACTCGCAACTACTTCAGCTAGTACAAAAGTTTTGCTGTGACTGTAGTTGATTTAACAACGGGGGAAATGTCAAGGACCATTACTGCTGACTTCATATAATATCCTTTGTTAGCTGACGTGTGTCACAACTGCACAGAAAAGAGACATTTCTATTAAATTCAGTGCACTACTTGTGCGACATAAAAAAAAAATCCTAATTTTCAGCACGATGATACTAGAATAAGTGTCAACTAGACTTTTTTAACAAGACAGGAGAGAGAACTCTCACACTTTTTATTTGACGGTGTTACTGTCTTAAGAGAGGAACAGGATAAACCATGCTCCCTTAGCACAAGATGATTTCAGTGCAGGTTTTCTAATACCAATATGACGGTGATTAGAAGCCTCAATGAGGACGTGGGATAACGAAATTAATTTTATGTATCCTCACAGTGTCCATGGAGTGAAACGATACCCATTCATCTCTCACTCCCTAAAGGCTCAATTTTCACCTGAGACATCTGTTCCTTGGTCCCTTTTTGCTGTAGTGGACTTGACTTCTTTCATATCAAGGACACAGTCTTGTGAAGGCTTCTCAGGTTTGGGCACATTTTCCTCTTCGGTTACTTTATTACATACAATACCTCCGGTGTGGAATACAAGCAATTTCCCTGAATTAGTTGTCTATATCTCCTTACTCTGTCTTCTAATACAAAGGACAAAAGTAAAAACTTCTAACACAGATAAGAAGGGTGTTGCCAGGAGCAACCGCAGGAGATT
>NW_010269150.1:0-8570 GCF_000690775.1 Eurypyga helias
CCTTCCACTAGACCAAGTTGCTCCCTCTCTCTCTATATATATACTTTATATATAAAAACTGCCTATCAGCATATTGATAAAGAGTCTTTGAAACCACTCTGATGGTTATTCAAAAATGAGCTAATCACCATCTTCCAGGTTATGTAGGAGTTAAGTAAAAATACCAGTGCTGAGTATTTTTCAGGAATGGTTTATTCCCCAGTGCCTGGGATAGTCCCCCATCAGTCCATCTAGATGAGCTCTGCCACCAGCAGGCACTCAGTAGATACTCAGCAGTGTCTGACAACAGCACAGGTGACTATGAATTTGTCTCAGCATCAAAAAATATTCTTGGCAATTTTCCTTATCACCCTAACTATTTTTTGATATTCATTCTCATAGAACATCCATACAACAAAAACATAAATCATATTGACACCTCTATGCTGACCAACAAGAGCTGTCAAGGAGGATTTCCAAGCTGGTTTCAGGTGGAAGAGCTGTTGTTGATGTAGAGTTGAAGAATATCTTTAGTCCCACGTATGTCTTCAACCTATGAACACCAAACCTAAAAGAGCTCACAGGTATCCAAGCAATCCTTGCTCTGGGAATGCAGAACTGGTGCTATTATATGGATTTCATGGAAGAATTATGGTTTGAGTAGAGTTGAAATTAAGTAAAAAAGAACAATCTTAAACTGTTTTCACAGACCCTTGTGAATAATCTGAAACTTGTATCAAAGAGCAATACAGCAATTCTTCGTTGATCCTAGAAAAGCTTTAGGACGATGACACTTAATCACCATCTGGTCACTCCCTTCATAATGCTGACAGTGTGACAAGCATAGCTTTCTCAGCAGATGCAGTGTCTCCTACTTTACAAGTACTTCAGTATTTCTGAAATTATGACAGAATTAAGATTTTTTTACTTATTTCAGATTTTCTCTCTGTCTCAGTCTTTTTTTCATCTCAAACTGTTTAGCATCCAGCTGCTTATATACCTTGAGCAAAGGAATATCTTGTGCCAGTATGTTTCACAGAATCATAGAATCATAGCATAATTTGGGTTGGAAGACCAATCTACCTTTAAGATCATCTAGTTCAACACTCTGCAATGATTAGGGACATCTTCAACAAGACCAGGTTGCTCAGAGCCCCGTCCAACCTCACCCTGAATGTTTCCAGGGATGGGGCATCTGCCACCTCTCTGGGCAACCTGTGCCAATGTTTCATCACCAATATTGTAAAAAATTTCTTCCTTATATCTAATCTAAATCTACCCCCTTTTAGTTTTGCATTTCAGGTTCAAGCAACTTAAATCTCCTATTTCATATGACAGATCAATTAGAGAATAGGAGTAGTAGAAGGAAATCAGCAGTGGTTTTCATGCCTTTTTTCTATAGTTCTTGTTCAAATTGCCTCTTTTTTGTTTATGTGCCAAGCTTTCAAACATATTAGCACAGGTACTTGGGTAGCTGAGGAGAGATCCAGGGAACGATGACATTCATAGCAGGTACTGCAGAGGTGAGGTTAGTCTCAGCCGCATCAACTCCTGGACAGTTTCGGTGGTGGAGAACAGTAGTCACAGGAGCTTGGCCTGACCAAAACCATGTGCATTAACAGATAATTCTTTGTGTGCATGTACGTGTATGCGTAGATCTACATACACTGCACATCTTAACTATCCAAGGCATTTAGTGGGTCACCACGGTCTTTCATGTGCTTGGACAGTCTGCCTTCCCTGAATCCCTTCTCCCTAGTAATTTCACACTTCTGTTTAGGGCATGTTTTTTTAGGACTCACTGCTTTTCTCTGAAGTCTCTCAATGATCCATTCATTTTTCAATGCATTACTCAGACCTAGGCATGATAGTGTGTGTTGTGGAGGTCTTACTCGTATTTTTTAACTGCCATTTATATCTGCAGAGCATGTGGAGGTCCCCAGCTTGCTGGCTGTCCTCCTGACGGTGCATCCCAGCACAAGATTTCTCTATTTTTGGTAATGCCACATTTGCCACTCATATTCAGTCTGTGACCCACTACGAACTCCCAGTGTTTGCACTAGTTATTGCTTGTTCCTCATCTAGTATTTGTGCTGCTAGTGCATATTTTTCCCTCTTAAATGTCCCCCTGGTTATTTCAAACTATTTCCTGAGTTTGTTGAGATCATTTGAATTTGAACCCTGCCCTCCGGTATGCTTGCATTTCCCCTCATCTCTGAACAGTCTATAAATAACATCCCAATTATTACTAAGGAGATTGAATAGGACTGGGCCAGCTCAAGTCCACTTGATACATCCTTCCACTTTGATGGTGAGGCACTGACAATCCAGGTATGGTTTTTGCACTAGTTTGTACCCCTTCTCTGTATCAATACCCCTTATCTGTATTTAAACTAGCCTAAATTTAAAACATGTCTGTGGATGTGTCTTACGGACTACTTCTCTACTTCCATCCACATGACTTGCCACTCTGTGTACAAGCAAATGAAGTTGGTTTGACATGATTTATTCAGCTAAGCCCCTCTTCTTAAAAAAAAAAAAAAAAGAGTGAATACAATCTTAAAATTATTCTTCTTCCTTGACACAGGTTTTCCAAAGTCATTAACTTAAACTATAATGATTATCTTTTGATTTCACAACATGGTCTCTGCTCAACTAGAGACAGAGCCAGTATAAACTGCGATGACACTTCTTGATTACACCAAATTCCCCACAAAGAGGAAGCACCAGGGAGACCCTTAATGTTGGTTCCTGTGCTCCTGGCCAGAGGGCTCAGATCCTATCTGGAAAGTGGAGACATTTATGCACCTAACCTTTCATAATCTTGCTGCTCTATCTCTTGTTAGCTTGAAAACATTTGTATTAACTGGGTAATTAGGGGCCCTCAATGATATGTATTGTAGTGTCAAACTGTTTTGTAGTCTTATTTTTCCAATGTTCATCAAGAGAGGAGGTTGGTGAAGGAATTAATATTCCTTTTAAAGGAATTTGCCTATACAAGTTTACAAGAGTCAGTAAGTTGTAAAACACTGAGCACTGTATGGTGGCGTAATGCCATACAAAGCTGTGACCCTTTGCTAGGGGGTTCTCTATACCAGGCGACTGAGAGCTCCACCTTCACTGTCTCACAGATTTTAATATCAAATATGCAGAGCTTTCAAGTGAACCATGCATATGTGGTTTAGATTTCAGATCTGGAAATTCATGCTAAGATCTGAGAGGTGAGATTATTGTTGGCATGTTTAAATATCGTACATTAGCTAGAACCATGGAATATCTCTCCTTTCCAGTAATTATGCCTGCAGATTTCCCAAAGAATCTCTAAAACTCTGTCAAACATGGCACAGGCTGTGCTTTAGCTGGCAGGTTCCACCGCTCAGCTACAGATATTTCCTCCTGTAGCTGCAACCGACAGTGAGTGTTTGTAAACTTGAAGGACAAGATCAATTCTCACAGTGTTTTTGATGCCATTGCTGACAGAGGTGCATCTAAGGAAGTCTTATCCACAAGGGAGTGTTTCAGGAAGTAGGCGTGTTCACGTAGAAGTAAGCAGAAACCCATTTTTCTCTCCCTTATACTTCTTAAAAATAATACGATCAATATTGATGGTCACATCATATCAAATAATATGAAAAATACTTTGAACACTTTCAATTAATGCTCTGTGGAGAACCTGAAATTGGATCCAGCTGTAATCCACTCACTCCACCCTTCCTAATCCCTGAATCACCACATTCCTCTTGATTTTAGTTTCAAAAATTTTTATAATATTTGATGGAATTATATTTAAATACTAATTTGCTGATTTTGTAAAAAAAGCACAGTCTCCTTTGAAAATAGTGTATGAACAGTGTCTAACACAGCTTTGTCTCTCCAGTGTCTCAGGGACTGCATTATTCCCGATGTTGTTGTGCCCTTTAGTCCAAATAACATCATTTTCTTGTGTTTCCCATCTGCAGGACAATGGCCAATAGCCAATCACAACATTTTGTGTTGAAATGGCAAGGATATGCTCTAATTGCCTCCCTAACAAAGACCCTGATTACATCTGAATTCCAGGATTTCTGAAAGCAATTTTTTTTCATGGCATCAGCTTATTTGTTTCTGACTGATTACTCCTTCAGTGTTACTAACCTTTCACTCCTATGCATCCCAGACATCAACAGAACATCTTAATCCAAGATGAAAATTAGGGAAGGTAACAAAGTCTTAAAGGAGGCAACTGAGTAATTTCTATACAGCACAGTGTTTCTCAGCATAACAAGTTGTTTCTCTATGAAAAAAAAATGTGGGTTTGTGGAGGACTTTATTCTGAAATGCCAATGAGCTTCCTAACACAGCCCAATCGTCCTCCCCAAATCTCTGTCATTTCTAGAACAGCTCAGCTGTATGTTTGCTGTCTAGTGAAACTGTCCCTATAGGTGAGAAGGTTTCTGTGCGACTGAAATAGCAGCAAAGGCCATGTGCTGAGCCCTTGGATGGGTGTGAATTCACTTTGCAGTACAGTTGCCCCCACAATGAACTTATCTAAAACAGCCAAGAAATGTTTAAACATAGTACCTAAGATATCATCAGGGACAAAGATTGCCTTGTAGGAGTGTTGGTGGCTTTGCCTCTCCTCTCTGCTCCACTCCATACTGAAAAGACTGGGATGTGATGTACAGCATCTTAGGTTTAGCTATACATCACCAGGAGATGCTTTCTGTTACAAATTGCCAAATTCTGCCCAGTCCCAGGCAACGTACCTGAAGATGCAGCTTTTATTTGATCCCAGTGCTCCCACTGGGGCTGAGGTGGGCTCTTGACATGCCAGCTTGCTTCTCCTGCCCAGGATACCTCAGGCAGGGCAGAAGCAGGCGATGCTGGCAGATCTGCAGCAACCGGAGGATGAATAATGCCCCGTGCAGGCGTTTCCCACTGCCTCAGGAGATGCCAGGGAAATGGAGTGTGACAGAGCCTTACAGCATTCACAGAAAGAGTGACTGACGGGCAAAGAGTGTGTCTGTGGCCCTTTAAAACCAACCAAGTTTCAATTACCTGGGGTGGGCACTAGATCAAGCTGATATTGATTTAAATACTGCTGTTTATATGCCAGCATCAGGCTACCGATATTTCTAGATGAAGTGCTTACACAAGCCAGGAAAATGGCACTTGTTTGTCAGTGTGAAAGCAGAGATCAAGACATAGGCATTGTACCTCTATCTAGATGTTTGTTCCATAAGTATTTGGCCCATGTAAGAGGTTTAGTAATGAAGAAAAGCTAACTTACAGAAAGACATAAAAAAGATGTCGAGAGTCCACAATTAGTATCCCCCCTAAATCCTCTTGGAGACCCTAAGGATTGCTATAAAGGCACCAATATCCCAAAATGCTCCACTTCTCTGCTGATTTGTACCACCTGTCTTACTGTTTTTGCTTTCAGCACTATCAGTTCTGTTGCACTTTTCCTGTTTTGGAAAATCTCCAGCTCTCATGACATTTTGAAGTGACCTTTGTATAGAGAAAGTGCCAAATACTAGGCTCCTAATAACATGTCTGCATTTAGGTAAGAACTTAAAAACACAAAGCTATCATTATTTTAATCCCAAATCTCTGGAAAAATAAATGCAAGGTAAAATTAGGTTCCATATGGAGAAGAGGAGGGACATGTCACAGAAAAGGAGAAGACAGTAAATAAATGAATGAGGACCAGGTGAGCAGTCCTTTGTTGTTTTGTTTTGGATGGGGTTTTGTTGTTTGTTTTATCTTTTTTTTTTTTTTACTGTTTCCAGAGCTGGAAAAAACCCCCAGTTTTTACTGAACTGAATGCTTATTTCCTTTTCTTGAGGAAATAAAAAGCTGAAAATTGATATTTTATTTTCCATATAACCTCAGAAAAGCGTTTACAGGTTGCAGCAGGAAAAGCAAAGGAAACACAGAGCTTGTTTGCAGCAGTCACTACTTCTTTGCCTGTGGCTCAGGGGTAGAGGACGAGCTCTGCTTGGAAGGCTCTGGATGGCTTCCATCCTTCGGCAGCTCCAGCAGCCTGCACTGCAAGGGGAGAGAATGAAGCAGCTACAGTGGAAAAATCCTGATTCATAAGTCAGTTTCAGGCCATTGCCGTTTCTGAGCTATAAGAAATATGTTTTCAGGTCTCTGTTTGGAGTCTGGGAAAATAAACTGGGAGCTCACATACAACAACAGTCCACACTGTACGTCTGTTCTTACAGAAACCTGGTGAATGGTCTTCAATTAAAATCCATTATTACGATCTGTTAGTGTGCTGGTTTTGGTCAGGACAGCGTTAATTTTCTTCACAGAAGTGTGTGTGAGGCTCTGTTTTGGATTTGCCCTGAGAAAAGTAATGAATGGTGTTTTTAGTTGGTGCTGGGGAGTGCTTGCAACATTTCAAGGACTTTTCAGCATCTGATACTGCAGATGTGTTTCCAAATTCTTGGTACAAGCAGCTGGGACACACACACAGTTCAGACAGCTGACCCAAACTAACCAAAGGAATATTTCATTCTGCAGCATGTCATGCTCAGTACATAAGCATGGGCGAGGGGACTGGGCCATAGATCGTTGTTCGGGAGTTAGATAGTGAGTTGGTGGGTCGGTTGGCTTTCTTGATTGTGCTGTCACTCGTGGGGCTCGCTGGGACTCTGCTGCAATTGCTCTTGGGCTCCAGCTGTTGGGCTTTCTGGCTCTGATTCTTGCTACTCGGGACCTGGCTGTGCCTCGGTCAGCGGGTGGTGATCAATTATATGTTTTATTTTCTATTTTTTTAATTACTTAGTAGTAGTATTATTGTTAGTATTATTAGTGTCACTAATTTTTTAAAATTTATATTCAAGTATTAAATAGTTCTTATCTCAATCCATGAGCTTCCCTTACTTTTCCTCCTATTCTCTTCCTCCACTGGAGGAAAGGGGGAGGTGGGTGAGTGGCTGTGTGGTATTTAATTGCTAGCCATGACAGTTTAGAAAGTGGCTACAAGGAATATCACTTTGCCTTCATTCCTTATTATAGTCACTGAGGACCTGGAGTCCAGAAACTCTGACACACACAGAGGTTAGTGTTAATAATAAGGCTAAAAGTGGGGAATTTGTCCCTCCATCTAGGTTAGAGACCAGGATAAATTCCTTAAAAATGCTGTCCATAGATCTCACAGCCTCCTCTTGGAGGTCATAATTTTTAGGGTTTTCCCTGTTTGCCTTCTAGGAGCTGTCTCCAGTTAGTCTGCATCAGCATAGAAGTATGTCCGACGTTGGACCCAGTCTCTAGCTTTTACAGCAATGGGTAGGGAAAAAAGGTGTCCTTTACATTTTGCATTCTCATATGACATCCACCCCTAAACTATCTGTTTGACCGCACCAATTTAGATTTTGACATTCAGGATCTCTCTTAACCTTGAGAATTTGTGTTCTTGACTGCAAAACCAGTAGGCAAAGGTTCACAACAGCACTGCAGCTTCTAACAAGCCAAAATAAACACACGTGCCTCTCGCAGTTGTTTTAATCCCACAGAGAGGGCAGGGAGAGCCCTGCCTGATGGCATGGAGGTAGTGACAAGGGATTAAATACTCCATGTGGTTAGCATGAATCCTGTGGTGTTACTGGAATCCATCTGATGGAGGCAAAAATAAATAAGATGCTAGAGTGTTTTTTGATTAAATAGATCTCCAGAAGTCTAGGTTTGGTTCATCTGGTTTTTTCCTTGGTTAAAAGCATAGAGTAAGTGCAATGGGAGGAACGAACAGCTTAGCTACTCAGCCAGGCTTGGTAGCAAACTCTACCCAAGCAAATCTCCCGTGTTCTTAACATTAAGCACATGGTTAAACACTGTGCTAGAAACAGAGTGGATTGCTGAGCACTTTCCAAAATGAAGGCCTCTAGCTTTAAGATTCCTGCAGTCCATTCACACCTGCTCCACACCTCGTTTCACTGTTGAAGAGCTGTTTGGCAAAAAACATGGAATATATTCTGATAATTTTTTTCCTCCGGTAGCTGTTCTCTTCCAAATAAATGCCAGGATATAAAATTGGTACTGAAAGAACTAGAAACATTTTGGGGTGCGAATGAAGCAAAGGTGTGGTGAACCTATGAGGCTGAAACAATAAATCATATTGAAAGTTAAAAACTCTAGTGGTAAAGATGATTTTCCCTATAGGAACTATTCAGCAATAAAATATTTTACAGGAAAGGAATGTTGAATCCACAAGATGAGAATCTTTACACATATCAGGGAAACAGTGGTAACCTACTCCCAGAGGCAGATCAGTTGTGTTTCACCATTTTACTCAGAAATCGTCTGACCATTTATACAGACAGGAACAACAGGAAAGATGGTACCATCCAAGAAAGAAACCATAAGTCATTCATGTGGAGACAGACACTCAATTTTATGTGTTGAGAAGCTTTTATTGGATCACCACAATACTTTGGATTAGTTACATTATGGCTCTAAAATATCAAATTATAGTGTAGTCATTTTCCCAACAAAAGGAAATAAGAAAATAAAGCAGCACAGTGCATGAGGCTTTGGTCACTGATCTAAGCCGAGTTTTAAGAGCCAGTCCCAATCCGGTGCAGAGAGGGAATTTCTTCACACTC
>NW_010269150.1:8580-28919 GCF_000690775.1 Eurypyga helias
AACTCCTTTCATGGCACATTCCTGGGGGAGAAAGGAAAATATTAAACCTTTCACTGACAGCAGGTGTGTCTGCTGCAGTAACTACCAAAGTCAGTGAAAATCCAGATGTCATACTTTACATCTTTAAATATTTATGCAATTTTTAGACCAAACAGCAAAGCTATTTTTGCATTGCAATGGGAGCGGTTTCTATTTTAACATCTTCAGACTTAATTAAATGGCATATAATGACAAATGGATTGCAAAACTAGGCTCAGCTTCCAGAAAAATAAAAAATAATTACCTTCCTTGGTATTATTCCTGGTTTAACAGAAATAAAAGCACAACCTAGTGTATTATACCATGGCCCTCGAACGCTTTGAATTTTACAAAGCTGTTTCTTTTTTTTTTTTTTCCTGTGGAAACAGAAGTAGCCTGGGTAGTTCAGAGGTCAGGCTTCTGGCCCGAAAAACTTTGCACTTATGAGTCACAAAGTCCTGACCCTTTCGCCCCAGCAGCCTTCAGTGGCTCCAGGTGACTCACAGCCATGAGGCACATGCAACAGAGGTGTCAGGACATTAAAAAAGACCTCATCATCTGCAGAAAATGCAGCCTCTTCCCAGACCTGTTTTAGGCAAGGATCAGGTGGCAGGATGCTGATGGAAGGGGGACGGTACCTTTCAAAGATGGTTTCAAAGATGGTTTAGTAATTAGAAACAGAAATGCAGCCATGAGGAGATGCAAAAGCAAATGACCCTTCCAAATGTACAAGAGCTTAAAATGAAAGGCAGTCAGAACAAACCAGCACGTAAAGGAATAATGCTGCTGATTCCAAACAAGTCACCCAAATTAGTTTGGCTCCACTCTTTAAAAACTTTAATGAACAAAGTGCTTTCCTTCATTCAAAAGTGAAATCTTAATCTTAGTAGTGACCCTTTCAACTAACATGTATTATCATCCTGGCTTGGCCAACCCATGGTTTTTACATGGCTGCTGGAGGAAGGCAGGTTGAAGGTGGGGTGAAGGAAAGACAACGTTTCCCCATCCTCAGGACAGACGTGGTATCCACACCATGGTTGGTGTTTCGGAGGAGCCATCAGGACCTGCCATTCCCTGCTGCCAGTCACCACGCAGGCAGACGTGGGCACAGAGGCGCCAGTTTTCACTCAATAAACCCCAAGCACCTGCTTAGTGTGCTCAGCATGCTTATGCAGAAAAAGCAGAGAAGTGTGTGAATTGATAGGCTTTAGTGGAAATAGTTGGGTGAAAAGGTGTACAATCAGTTTTGTTAAGGTGGACAGGCTTTATTCCAAATGTAATAAAAAGGAAAGAGCCAGTCTAGGGACAGCAGTACCCAACTGGCAAACTTTTAATTGCATTTCACAGGTTTCTGCTATTTGAACACCTCATTCCTTTTAAGGATAATAAACTAGAGAACAGTAAGTATGCTGTCAATTTATGGTAGCTCTCTCAATATAGTCACTTTAAATACAATTTGCTGTATGGAACAATATTTATTTCCTTCCAGCTTGTTTCCTAAGCTTGGTTTCCCTTTTCTCCATCTTAATTCAACTCACAAGTCAGAAAAAAATCCCCCAAAAATAGTCTATTTAGAAGCAAACTGAAGGCTGCATCCTTCTGACCTTCATCAGCATACAAGGAATGTGAACTTACCACCACCATTTTCCCATCAACCAGTCTTCTCTTTATCGTAGTCTCTTTGCCATTCCACTTCTGCACTTGCACCAGTGCTCCTTTCTCCAAGGTTACAACGCTCTGCAAAGGCCAAGAGAAGAGTTCCAAACTGCAACCCAAGCTTTGCAGATTAGAGTAGCAAGGCACTTTACAATACACGAGATCCACATTCTTGGCTAATGACATGGTTAGTAACATTAGTTTTAGCACTATACTAGTTCTTCTTTCAGTGCTTTCTTTGAATAGTTTGGAAAACTCATGGTGTCCTTAGGGGAAGGAAAACCTCCTCCTGGTGTTCTACTAGAATATCAAGACCACTCATAGCCCCCTTACCTTGACTTTCCGGTCATCGGCTGTTGTTTCATCAAACTGCTGGCCCAGTTTGAAAGAGATCGTTGTATTTTTGAAGGTGCTTTCAGTTCTGAGGGTTACTACGTCCCCTTTCATACTGATGATCACATCAGGCTTTGCCAAGCCACCTAGTTTCCGGGTAGCTAAGCCCACTCCTAGAAATCAGAAACAAAACTATCGTTACATTTTAGTAAGCAAGAAACTCAATATGCTTTCATTAATCTTCAGTGGAAGAATAAAGAGCGGTTTCTTCTTGAATACTCTAACGCCCATTTCAGATGAGACACTAATTCTTTGAATGTGGCAGTACTGTGTTCAGAACCTGAGGCAGCCCCAGCTGACGGAGTGCACCTTCAGCAAGAAATAAAGATATACATAAGTATACACTTGTGTACATTTAGCTAAGAAGAAACAGAGATGATTAGAAATCTGCATGATTTTGTGTAGATATAGAATGGATAGAAAAATTCAGAGGAAAGGTCTATTTCTCATAAAAGCTTGCAAAAATCCTTTTTAAAAAAAAAAATTCTTGACAAATCTGAGAATCTGCACTTTGTTAACCAGCTGCAAGGAAGAAATTGGATACTGAACTGCCAATATGCTTGTCCTTGTTCATTTAAACATACTGGGACTGCAATTCCTAGGTTGCTACTAACATCCCTTAAGGATCCTTACATCTAAACCTCAGTGAACAGTACAAGTATGAAATACAAAAAACATTGAAGTCTAAGCGTGAAGAGCTGCAGAGAGCTTCAGGGAAAATCTCATGTCAAAAACCTTTTATATTGCTTTTCAGTCCAGTTCATTGTCTACAAGTTGTGAGGTCTGGGGCAAGTTAGAATGAATGCCCGTGATGATGTATCGCTGTTTTATAAAAGCAGAAAGGGGGTAGCTGTAGTTATTGCCTTTGTTAATGCTGTGCTATGCTCAGATGAAAAGATCCATATAAAAGGGTATAAAATTATCTGTAAAGTGTAACACTATTCGCAGCAATTATTCTGTACTACACAATTTGTTCAGATCTTGAGAAGAGTATCTGTAGCTGGACTTTCATCCCACATTTACTCTGGTTAATTAATGAACTGCAATTCTTTTGCTTTTCAGTTAAACATTTCAGATAAAGGGAATCACTATCTCAGTGAAGCATTTAAATAGCAAAAGCAATGCTGTAGCTGGCTGTCTGTGCACTTGCTATGTAGGAATGAAGGCAGCATTAAAATGAAAAACAATGCCTAATTTATTACATTCCTGGCATTCTTCAGTAACAGATAGATTCATTCATAGGATTTAGACCTCTGAAACCAAAGCTCATGGGACATCAGCTCCATTATGTACTGTAAATTATCACGAGTCACGAGTTTAATGGTGCAATCAAGAGAAACATTAAAAAAAAATGATGCATCTCCATAGATTATTCTCATTACAGAAAAACAAATTAGATCAGGTCAGTTTGGTTAGACAGAAGGAAATTTATAATAGTAATTCAGCACCTACCTTTCTGTCTTTATCCATTTTAGATGCTAAAGGAAAGAAATTAAATTATACTAGAAAATAAATAAAAGTGATTTTGTAGCTAGGAAGAAGGCACCATCCATGAGCAAAGCATAAGATAAAGAAGAGATGTTCCCAAAGGAAACATATAAAAAAAAAAGACAACAAAAAACCCAAAAGCACATTTCTCACCCAATTCTTTCATATAGTCATCAAAGTTTTCACTGGAGACGAGTTTCCAGGTTCCCACAAATCTATTACACATTGTAGAGGCTTTGCGAGGCAGTGGTCCTACAGAGAGAGGCAGTGGCCACAGCAGCTCTTGGTGGGAGTCAGAGAGATTGCGTGCTTGACTCAGACCTCACTGGCCTCCTTTTAAGGATGCTCAGTCCCCATAGCAGTCAGGAGGGGCCAATGGGAGAGGCAGTGCCAGGGTAAGACAATGTGCACCTTGTCCAAGGCAGACGTGTCAGTACCAAGGCTCTGGGTGACGCCTGCCTCGGCTTCCTCCACTGTACAGATCAGGACACTGAGGGGTGCCTGGGGACAGGGATGCAAGGCTACCTCTGCACCTGTGGAGCAGTCAGGGGACACTGCAGTGGAGTCTCAGCAACACAGAGACACCAAGTACAAGAGCGCTGCATCTGTACGCAGCCCGGCTCTAAGTGTACAATGCCATTTCCCTGCTAGCACCATATGGAATGGAATGGAATGGAACGGGATGGAATAGAATAGAATAGAATAGAATAGAATAGAATAGAATAGAATAGAATAGAATAGAATAGAATTTAATTTAATAGAATAGAATTTAGATGGAAGGGACCTACAACAATCATCCAGTCCAACTGCTTGAGCAGTTCAGCGCTGACCAAAAGTTAAAGCACGTTATTAAGGGCATTGTCCAAATGCCTCTTAAACACTGACAGGCTTGGGGCTTCAACCACCTCTCTAGGATACCTGCTCCAGTGTTTGACCACCCTCTTAGTAAAGAAATGATTCCTAATGTCCAGTCTGAACCTTCCCTGATGCAGCTTTGACCATTCCCACATGTCCAATCACTGGAAGAGCTCAGCAGCTCCCTCTCCACTTTCCCTCCTCAGGATGCTGTAGAGAGCATTACCACCATTGTCACCTGTTTGCTAGTCAGGTAAATTAAAGCCATGTGGATTTTGGGGAGGAGCTGTCAAGAAGCTGCTGTACATAGTGGGTGTGGGATTTTTGGTTTACTTTCATGATCCATCCTGGAAAGGGTCTGTATGGTTTATCATTTAAAGGCAGAAGTGAATTCTACTGTTCTGTTTTCTCCCTTTGCATTAGAGCAATGAGTCCAAGCTGTGGGTTCATCCCTGCACATACCCCAGTCAGCACCACAGAGGAAACAGCCCAACTTGCTGCCTCCCTTCCTCCGCAACATGGCGTGTTCAGGAGATCGGTGCCTCAGCAGAGATCAGCTCTTGTGTTTGGCAGGTGGAGTGCATGAACAGAGATGAGCCATTAAAGGGCTCATTTTCAGTTCAGAGTCACCTACTGAGAGGTGAACAGTTTTACTGGGTTGGGCGGAGGGCATATACTGCTCTCGTTTTGCCTTTCTGCAGCTGGATGGTTGGCCTGTCATAGAGTTTAGGGCAGGTTTAAGCCAGCATAGTCTAAGATTTTGCATTCAAATGTGTCCTACTATTGTCAGATTCCTTAAAGTTTCCTTGCTCCCATGAAGAGACACCACAACTTCACTGGGTCCATATCTCCCTTGTCCTGGGTATCCCAAAACTGGACCCAGCATTCCAGGTGAGGCCTTGCCAGTGCTGAGCAGTAGGAAAGGATTATCTCTCTCAACCTGCAACACTCCTACTAATGCAGCCCAGGACATCACTCACTTTCTTTGCTGCAAAGGCATGTTAGTGGCTCATATCAAGAGAAGCGTGCCCAGCATGCTGAGAGAGGTGATTCTCTCCCTCCACTCTGTTCTTATGAGACCCCACCAGGAGTTCTGTGTCTAGCTGTGGGCCCCCCAACATGGGAACGATACAGACCATTTGGAGCGACTCCAGAGGAGGCCATGAAGATGCTCAGAGGGCTGGAGCCCCTCTGCTATGGGGACAGGCTGAGAGAGTTGGGCTTGTTCAGCCTGGAGAAGAGAAGGCTCCGGGGAGACCTTATAGCCCCTTCCAGTACCTGAAGGGGCTACAAGGAAGCTGGGGGGGACTTTTTACAAGGGCCTGTAGTGACAGGACAAGGGGTAATGGGTTTAAATTGAAAGTGGGGAGGTTTAGATTAGATATCAGGAAGAAGTTCTTCATGGAGAGGGTGGTGAGGCACTGGCACAGGGTGCCCAGAGAAGCTGTGGATGCCCCATCCCTGGAAGTGTTCAAGGCCAGGCTGGATGAGGCTTTGAGCAACCTGGTCTAGTGGAAGGGGTCCCTGCCCATGGAAGGGGGGTTGGAACTAGATGGTCTTTAAGATCCCTTCCAACCCAAACCGTTCTGTGATTCTATGACCCACCTTGGTGCCCACCATCACCCCCAGGGCCTCTTCTGCAAAGCTGAATTTGAAAGTTTGAATTTGAACATTCCGAAACTTTTTTCTAAATGTACATTTGGAACATAGAACTGTTGTCCTGTGGTTAGTAAAAACAGAAACAAAGAACAAGTTCTTAAACCATGTGTATATTTGTCAGGCAGGAATTTAGTGCATTGTAATTCAAGACACCTGAAACTATCTGAAGCTATTTAGTGTAAGACCACATGAACTCTAATTCTGTCCTTCCCCTTACTAAACCATCTTACAGAAAAATATTACTTGCTACATGAAAGGATTAGATGGCTTCTTTCCTACTTGTGTGGACAATACTTGCCTGTTTTTCTTTTTCGCATGATCACACACTTTCTGGATTATGACCACTTATAGGGACTTTTCAGAACTACATTATAAGGATGGAAGGACACTGGGATTATAGGTTGTGAGACCAAATTTCTTGTGTTTAGGGTAGAAAGAGTGAGATGGAGTTGATGCTGGGCCAAGGAGAGTGAGGTTTGGATCTCATCTTGAAAGCTGTCATATGCAAGAAGGGGAACATCCTTCAACAGGAAAACAATACAACCTGAGCAGTGAGAATATTGTCATCTTTGGATTATACTGTGGTTGTGGGGAAATAACAAGGTCTGAAGCCACAAATTTCGGTTGCATATGCAAACTTTTTATCCCATCAGTCATAAAATCAACAAGGCTAAGTTGAGATGAACTTCCCATTACTGCTTTGATCTAATGACAGTACAGTGTAGGGCAGGAAAGTCTAGAGTGATTGAAAATGAAAACGAAGTAAAGAAGAACTCTTTCTCTTCCACAGTAGGAAGCAGATGCTGTATCTGTAATACATAAATGTATATCAGTCTTTGAAGGTGTTGTCCACACAAAGCTCTTCTAAAACAGAGATGCATTATATCACATTTTGTGTAGAGAATAGCTAGCTCGTTTATCCAGTCTCTGGAAATGAGAAAGCTCCTCCTAAGTGAAACTAGCCATTATTTCTCAAGGAATAATAAAAAAATATTCTAATGTTACTCCTCAGGCATTCTTTGTCCTTTTCATTTAATTGTCTTATCCACATAAAGGCACTTTAACAAGAAATAGCCGTTGCCTTTGGGAAATAAAAGATGATTGGGACGTTGTAAAATCAGGCCCAGAGAAATTCAAGAAGAGCAAATTAGTCAGAATAGAACAGCTATACTGCAGTACCAGTAACCTTAAGAACAAAAGTGACAGAGAATTATTTATACAGACAAAACCCCAGTCTTAAGCAGACTCAAACAATGTTAACATTGCTACCATCTATCTCTTTGTCACCATGAAAAATCAGCACTTTCATTTAAAGGACTTACAGTCTAGAAAGAAGAAGAGCAGGGAATTATATCTGAGTAAAAATAATATCTGTGAAAACTAATCTTCTCTTCAAGTTTAAATGAAAAAAGTGTCAAGGACTGTGAGTACATGTGATAAGAGGGTGCTTTGATTCCCTTTTTTTGCTTATGGTTGGAGTAAACTAGGATTTGAAATCCGTACACTTAGAAATTGTGAAGCAGCACTAGAGATAAAGGCAAAAACTGATAAAAGTAGGGAGCTAAAAATATAGAGACTAACAGAAAGTAAATTTATGTCAAATTCTTTAAAAGAAATATGATCCGGGCAAATTCAGTGCCAAAAAAAGTCCAAATTTAATTCCTAGGAGAGTAATGAAGAACACAGAAATTAAGAAGGAGAAGAGAGGCCAAACGCCTGCCTTGCTGAGAGGACACCAAGGGTGTTTTAACACTGACTCTACAGAGCTGAGGGATCGACTCTGAATATAAGGCCAGCATTCTGCCTTTTCCCAGTGGCTGCATTGGAGGGTGCAAATAGCCTCCTGTCTCCTTAGCTGGGGCATCCCCCGAGACTAGACCAAGGCTGCTGGGGCCGAGGGAACAGGTGGCATCTCAGGGCATACTGCAGAGCTGGGCACACACCGGGCTCAACCAGCCAGGACACAAAAGTACTCTGAGTTCCTTCCAGCAGAGACAAAGAGTTAAAAGAAATACAGAAAAATAACAGAAAGGTCAAGGGCCAGAATAAGCCTTGCTGCATTTTTCTCCTGAGCTGCTAAAAGTCTGTGGGCATGAGACCCCTTTCCTACTAGTCACCCACAAAACCTGTAAAGGAGTACTGAGCCAACATGCTAACAGGCAGAGATCTCTTCCTCCCAGCACTGAAGGGTACCTTCCGCAATAAGCATGTTGCCCACAGGGTTTGGTGGGATCTTCCTTTTTAAGAGAGGAAGGTTACAGGATGGTTTCTGGTTTTTGGAGAATGGTTCAGCACTACAGAAAAAAGAGGGGGACCTGTGCTGCTCTGCAGGCAAGGACAAGGCACTGATCCACCTTTACTCCTTAAAAATGTTAGCTGTCACCTCCATCCAGGTCTGAGAGCATGCTCCTTTGTTTGCCCGAGAGGAATTATCGCCATTTATTCATGAAGTCACTAGGCTGCTGCCTTTTTTAGAGTATAAATTTTGGCCTTCTTCAGAGAATAGATTTCAGACATGTCCATATTCTACGAAAATCATCACTAATCCTTCATTAAGGTACTAGCGCTGTTAAAGTTTAAAGACAGAATGTCACTCTCTTGAAATTTCCCAAAGTGAAAGTTTTAAGTTGCTTGATTCATTCACAAAGTCTGAATTAATTCTCCAGGTACTAAAATAAATGGAGATGTTTTCAGAAGCGATTACCTGCCTCTGAAAGATCAGGCTGTGAATGTTACAATTGTAACTGCAGGCTTTATTAAGGATATAAGTTTTCTGGAAAATAAAGGTTGCTACATGAATTTGAATATTGGAAATTTGACCTCTGAATACAGTATTTCCAAATCTGTGAACAGTGAGATGTAATTGACTATCGGATGATCTTTAATGTTTACATATAGCTTATTTAAGTCAATGTTGCTGCTTCTTACAATCATCTCTCCCATGCAGGTTTTCTGCCACTAAACTGTATCTTTATCCTGGCTTTTGTAAATAATTTTTGTTCTTGTTAAGTATTAAGTAGATTTAGTATTGTATATATAAGCTACTCCGAATCATACGTCCTTCCCCTGTGCAACTGCTGCTCTTCAAGCTGATGAGATTTCACAAGCAATGAAGCCAAGGTAAAAACAGGGGAGATGCCTGTTCACAGCCTCTTTAACATTTTCCACAGAATTTGCTGATAGTCTTTTGGAAAAACTCCTTAGCTCATCCACAGCGTACAAGTCCTTCTTTTTCTTTTCTCCTCTCCAGTTGTATTAATAGTGCAGTAACTTGGGAACAGTCTGAGTCATGCAGAGAAAAGTTCAAGTGTATGAGGTCTCTGCTATAGCTGACCTCAGGAATGTCAGGAATATGCGGAATTTGGTTCACAGATCTTAATTGCAAAGCTTGAGATATGCTCATTTTCCCATACAGCGTACAAGTCCTTCTTTTTCTTTTCTCCTCTCCAGTTGTATTAATAGTGCAGTAACTTGGGAACAGTCTGAGTCATGCAGAGAAAAGTTCAAGTGTATGAGGTCTCTGCTATAGCTGACCTCAGGAATGTCAGGAATATGCGGAATTTGGTTCACAGATCTTAATTGCAAAGCTTGAGATATGCTCATTTTCCCATTTTGTGGTTACTGCATGCATTTTCAGATTATTCTTGACCAGGTTTTCCCTAGATGTCTATTTTTTTTTTTCTCCCTCTAGGTCTTCCCAGGTGCAAAAATCAGGGCTTCTGTGGATATGAAGTTTTTCAAATAGGAGGCCAGGCCTAAGGGCAGTAGAAGCACATAGATCGAGAGTAAGAAGAGTTGAAAAACATGGTGTCCAAAGGGATCCCAAGACTGATCTGTCCTAATGAGCTAGTAGAAAATGTATATAGGAAATAAAGGGGGTTGTACCACTAGCAAAATTTTACAGGCCTGAGAGTACTTCTTGAGCTATGTTTTTTAATTCCAGGCTTTTTGTCTAGTCCAGGACAAAAAGAGATGTTATGAAAAGGGACATTGACAAAATAATCACAGCTGAGATTTACAACTGCTAGAATTTTACGCTTCAGGTGGAAGAGGACAAGACCAAAACCAATCAGATTATCTCTGGGTTTAAAATTGTCAAATGTGAGGATGGGGGCCTGGTTCTCCCTCATGTTAGAAGCCAACACTGGGCATCCACGGAAAACACCCTTCTCCCTGCCCCAGGAATGACGCCCTTTGCTTGAAGCCAAAAGCAGAGCAGCTCCGTCCCTCCCCTGGCTGCGTGCAGAATCCTTGCAGTGGGTAGCTCAGATGCAGAGCTCGCCAGAGGATGGTTTTGTGTCCAGTTCTACATCTATCACTGTCACACCAGTGCCACTCACTGGATCATCTCTGATCCTCCTTCTGCAGTGAGATAGGTCACAGTTACCAAGTGTGGTACTAGCTCTCACATGATGCTTTCCCACACGGCACCCCTTCCCATGCTGCATCCCACCCAACCCCTTTTTCCACAAACTCCAGCAGAAGCACAGGTTGTAGAAAGCTGAACATTTTATTGAATAGCCAGAACAAATTAGACTAGCTGCATGTAACTGTTTGGGGATATATCTGTAAAAAGTACAGTTCTCTTCAAAACGGATTTGTGGAGTTTCCTTCAGTTAGGTTGTTTTCTCCAGCTTTAAGCATTAGTCCTGTGTGAAGATGGCTTCTTTATGCTTTTTCATAAACTCTTTTGCAGGTAACATTATTCATGGTGCACTCCTGGAAAGAAAGGCAAATTTAGTCAGTTTTCAACTCTCACTAAATGTTTGTTAGTCAGAAGGTAGAGAATTACCTGTCTATTGGGAGTCACTGTAAGAAAAAAAACTTGCATTTCTCCTCCAAAGCCAATTACCAAAAGAGTGAAACTCAAATCTGAGAGTTTCAGAAACAGAAGCTCTGAAATACCAGCACAGGACTGAAACAACATGAAAAGACTGCTCCAGTAACCCCCAGGAGATTTCTAGTCTCCTCTTAAAAACCACTGAAGGCGGCTCCTAGGACTTCTATGGAGGGTGATTGGGCCCTGAAGCTGGGCCTTAGTCTGTTTTCCTTTCACCGCTGTGCCTAGTCTTCTTCACACACATGTGCCATATATACCCACACACACAGAGCCTTCAGACTTGTGGTGGCTGGTGTCAGCCTCTGCATGTTAGGCTCTGTCCTCATCTACTTTTCTCTTAGCTCAAACCCTGTTTTGTTCAATCTTTCTTAATGAAGTTATTAAAAACTTTTTCTACTTTTTCTCCTCTGGTCTCTATCCAAAGAAATTTAAATATTAAATTTATGGACATAATATTTGTCTCTAGGGGAGGGCAGAACTCTTCAGGAATTTCATGTACATGTATAATTTTGTAGCACGTAGGAATCTCAGCTCCCTTTTATGAACCCAGTTTTAGTCCCCTCCCAGATTCCTTCAAGTGTCTTTCCTAAAACTGGAGAGCGGTGCTGGGAAGCCCCAAACAGCAGGTGGGCCTCACTGGCACCAAGTCATGCATAATACTTTCTGACCAGATAACATCAACCAACAGAGCTTGGATACAGGTTTCTTTTGTTTTTTCTATAATATCATACTATTGACACAGTTGTTGGTGATAGTATGGTGCCCACAGATGGCTGTTGACACTCTGCTGGAGATGAACAGGAGTATTTTGCATCAACACTTAACATGGACTTTACTAATGCTTCCTCTATCCTGTCCCAGACTTAAAGATTCTGTTATATAAAAATTTCCCTCACAGGGATGATATTTTTTTCTCCCTACTCTTTCCTCACCATGTCTTGCTATGAAGGGAGAACAGGTACTTCCATACCATTCCATAAGTTTAATGGTATTTCAATTTTAATATATACTCCAGAGTAATTCAGAGGAACTTCTCACCAAGTTTCAAGCTGCCAAGGATTAACTCGTTTAAATTGAAAGAGGTCAGATTTTGACTGGACATAAGGAAGAAATTCTTCACGGAGAGGGTGATGAGGCAGTGGAACAGGTTGCCCAGAGAAGCTGGGGATGCCCCATCCCTGGAAGTGTTCAAGGCCAGGCGTGATGAGGCTTTGAGCAACCTGGTCTAGTGGAAGGTGTCCCTGCCCATGGCAGGGGGGTTGGAACTGGATGGTCTTTAAGGTCCCTTCCAACCCAAACCATTCTATGAAGTGCACAGAGCCCTTTCAGGGGGTTTCATTCCCTGTATTTGAATCCAGTGTAACACATCTGTCAAGCATGAATTCTACACAGTGAATTCAGTGATAAAGTAACAAAAATGAACTCACCACCACCAGGTTCGCATCCACCACTTTTCTCTTTATGACAGTCTCTTTTCCATCCCACTTCTGCACCTGGTTCAGTATGCCATTTTCTAGGGTTATGACATTCTGTCAGAGAAAAAATGGAAAGCATAACTGTTTCATCAGGGTGCTCTGGGATAAAGAAAAGACTGTCTCTGTGTCCAAAGAGCACCAAAGCACAAAGCGTCCACAGCACTCCTGCTGTTGATGGCAGCATTTCTACACCGGGTGTCAAAAATCACAACTCGATCCTCCCGCTTCAACATCCTTTTTGAGAGATGCATTTGGAAAATGCTGGGTTTAGACTCACCTTTGTTTTTCTGTCATCTGCTGTGATCTCGTCAAACTCTTCACCCAGCTTGAAAGAGATCTCTGTATTTTTGAAGGTGCTTTCTGTTTTGATGGTTATCACATCACCACTGATGCTGATAGTTACATTGGGCTTGGCCACACCAGCCATTTTCCTGGTAGCAAATCCCACACCTGTAGATAAAACAGGGCATTATGAAATTATTGTCTTAATGAATGTTTTTCTCTTATTTATTGGGGGGAAAAAAGCCCACAAACTTCAGTGCTGATTTCTCTATTATTTTCTGAATTTTTTATTAATTCTGCGTTGCAGAGGCTCCTTTGTAACATCTCACTAATTTGGTACGGTTATAGCTAAGCTGAGTAGGATGGTGTAAGGAAACTCTCTATTCTGTCATTGTCAGAATAATAAAAGCAATATTTTGAAGACTGATACAAGAGTTTAATGCCAGATATTTGCATATACACTCATTTGAAATAACTGTGCTGGTTTGTACACTAACTTGTATGCTAACTGTATCTAAAAGTAAATAAGCACAAATATATGACTGTTTCTAAGCCACAAAACCAAACAAACTGGGGGCGAGGGGGAAGAGGCATTTTTTATATTTATCAGAGGTTAGGCTGAATAAAAGGAAATTAAGAAATAGCTGGCAATGGTTACATCCTGAGTAAAATCTGGGGTAAAGATTAAGAGTGCAAGAGTCTCACTGAAAGCTGACTGAATGCTGCATAAATCTCAATGAGTATTTTACCCCCAACCTTCAAATAAACCCCCATCTTTTTAGCATGGACTGATGCAATCAGTACAAGTTACCCCATACTTCTCCCACACTAAAGAATGTGGAAACATTTAAAGTCTAATTTTAATTCTAAGCAAGACAGCTACATGTTTAGAGAAGAGTGTTATCCCTCAAATCTTTTGCAAGTTTATGCATGAATCTATCCAATATTCTTTGTTAATATTCACTGGAGGCAGCTACAGGGTTTCATTTGCTATAATAGCTATAACAATGAATCTGTCCCTTAGCTCAGTACCAATACAAAGAAGTTCAGGTGTGTTGCTTTTAGAGACACCTGAACAAGCTTTTAGAGAAGCGCGCTGCATTCTGACTTTACGCCACTTTGTACATCCAAGGATAACAGCTAATCCACACAAAATATCTCAGTGATGTGTTTTACTTCCATTACTTCCACTATTAAGTAGGCATGCATAGACTTGACTTACCTGAAACTATTCTTCTCAGTCAAGGTTTTTCTACATTATAGGAATTTGACACCACAAATTCAAACAGCTAAAGTTCTCCAGTATAAGACCATCTGATCAAAATTGTTGGATTAAAACCCCCTCAGCAAACAGCACAGCCAGAAAAAGCAAGTAAGGAATAAAATTCAAAATCAGTATTCCTTCCCTGTCCCAGATACAAAAACTCCAAACAACAGTTCTCACCCAGCTCTTTCATATAGTCCTCAAAGTTTTCACTAGAAAGGAGCTTCCAGGTGCCCACAAACTGGTCACACATTTTGTCAGGCTGGAGAGAAGTCTTCCACAGGACCAAGCAGAACTGCAGGGCAGGAGGTGAGTATGAGCTCCAGGAGATCAGGAGTTATCTTTAAAAAGGAGCCTTGGCCACATGATGCTCTAGGATGACCAATGAAGAGGGAGTCCCAGTGCCCAGTGTTTTCCTTCCTCCCCTACCCCTCCTTTGCCAGTAGGTCATAGTGTTATTATTCATATGCCCTTACTAGCACAAAGATCACCGCCTTGTCTTTAATTATTTATTTTTGTCATTCAAGAACACTCCACCTTAAAGGCAAATAATTAAATCATATTGTCTTTCAAAAGAAAAAGGTAAACTCAACCCACAGAGGGTTATGTTCTCCCTCATACTCTTTTCTTTCATTTCAGTCTGCCATATCAAATGGACACAGCTAGGTTCCTAGACTATAAGATCTGAAAGGCTCCTTGGATCATTTAGTTTGCTTCCACACCCCTGCAGTTAGAAATTTTTCTCCAGAGAGGTACAGAATTACAGGAAGGAGAGGATCTGGGGCAAAAAGGGACAGTTCTGATGGCTGTAGGAGGGTAAGGCAGTAAAATTTCTTCCTTGATTGGGGTTTTCTTATCATTGCACCACCTGAATCAATTGATGAATAGGTCTGTATTCTGTTTTTATGGGATGGAGAGGAGACATAGGGCTCTGTGAAAAGCAAAGTAACAAAATTGATGATTTCATTCCCTTTTGCTACTGTGCTTTCAGAAGACCTATGTCCCACTGACTAGCATTATGACTAGTTATGGCATAAAGCTAGGCTCTCCTATCGATCCACCAAAGGTCCTTGGACACATCATTTGTTTTCTGTTTGCGCTGTTCAGGTAGTAATCTGTTTGAGGCAGGATGTGTACAGGCCTGATATAATGAGGTCCATCTTGAGTGATACCCTAGCCCTGTCATAGCTCACATCCCAAAAAACTGTATCAGAAAGCAGTCAAGCAATTTCTTAGAATTTCCTTTTGGCTGTATCATGCTATTCCAACGGCAAAAACAGCTAATAAATGCAGTGTCCACTGCGTGAAATTCTCTTTAGGTGGATTTCCTGGAAATACTCTATATGTCAGGCATCAAATGCATTGATCCACATATTTTCATACTTGCTGACTTTGTAACAATGTTGTAGAGAAATTATTTATATAGGATTGTAAGATCATAGGTGAATCTGGAAGAGAGGTCAGGATATCTCCAGCACAGATTCCTATTCAGGCAGGGCCACCTCTGAGCTCAGACCAGACTGTTAGGACTGTGCCCTGTTGGGGCTTGTAAACCTCCAGGGATGGAGCTAGCATAGCTTCCATGGGCAACCTGCAACCCTGTCCAGCTGTCCCCAGGGGGAAAGCATCTCCTTACCTCCAGCTTGAACTTCTTTCAGCTTTTACCCATAGTGTCTTGTCCTCACACCATTCACTGCTGTGAAAAGCCTGTGTCCAACTCCTTGGTCATTTCTTCACAGGTGTGTGGGGCTGCTGTGAGCACCCCCAAAGCCATCTCTTAACCAGTGAGAACCACCACAGTCTCACAATTCCCTCCTCATGGAGGCAAATGCTCCAACCTCGTGCACATCTTGTGGGTCCTCTGCTGAACTCACTCCAAAACTGGATGCAGTATTCTGGATACAGTTTAATGGGTGCTAAGGAAAGGGGAATATTCACCCCCATCACCCTACTGGCTGTGCTCCTGCTCATAGATTCCAGCATGTTTTTGGCCTTTCTTCTGCCAGGGCTCATCTCACAGCCCACCAGGACCCTGAGGGCCTTTTCTGCAGAGCTTCTCCCTAGCTGGTCCATCCCCAGCCTGTATTGCTGTGAGGGCAGAATATGTTTGCATATGTATATTTAGTTACCCTCTTGGACCTTTAAGACTACAGACTGTGGGAGAAGAAATTGTCTTTTTTGCCTCCCCCTACCCCTACCCCCAAATAGCTGATCTTAGGCTTTGGCCTATTCTTTTTTGAGTTTTTGAATATTTACTCACTTTGGGCTAATCCCAAAATAAATAAAATAATATTTTATTTCTTGAAACAACTGGTGCTTTTCCTGATTGGTTTTCTTAGAGTATCACATGTTCAGGTCCTCTTTAAAAGGAAACTCTGAGGGGCCCTCAAGTGTGTGTCATTAGCTTGATTATTTTCACTTAGGATTATTGGCTCGAGAAACACTGCACCATGTGTGAGCAGTTTGTAGGAGCCTGCAATCTCAAATCTGGTAAATATATAAACAGTACTTGGACTATTGGATGAGCATTGCTGTAGTGCCCTGGGTGGAAAGGATGGGATCTGGCTGAGCTTCGTTCCTGCACTTATTGCCTTTTGGGAGCTGTTCTGTGTGTGGCATTTAGCAATAGCCTGAGAGAGGGCCTTCCTTTGGTGTTAACAGCTGTCTGCAACACTTAGCTGGAAAGAGCTTTTTGGGAGAGAGGTAAAGCTCCTGTTCCATGCAAATCAGTTTGGAGCAGGCAAGCACACCCTCCCTAGGTTAGCAATTGCTTGTACCTATTTAAAATGAATCTGAGCTATTTGTAGATGTCTTGCAAACACAATGACTCAAAAATGCAAGAAGAAAGTCAGCGTGTGGGTTGACGTGCTTGTTTGCTTCAAAGCAAGCATAACTGGGAGCAGGCTCATGGGTCTCGCTTGGGAAGTATACTACTGATGGTCTCCTTTCCCTCAGCAGAGAATTCCAATAACAAGAGATAAGCTTGTGGCACTGATGTCATCTAATACAAATCCTGCCTGCTCTCTGGGGCAAAGGCCCTAAGTCATACAGCTCTGCTGATAAAGCTGGGAGTGACTAATGGTCATGAGGAAATCAGTGGGGCTTCTCAGCCTGGAAGCTTAGGCAAACCTGGGGTTTGTGTCACTTGCAAGAAGTGTCTTGCCAGCGGGGCAGCCTGGCTGAACAGCCCTGTGGTCATCAGCACTGATGAGATCTATTAACATCAAAAGCAAGGGCATCTTCAAATGTGTAGAAACCTCCTTCAAAATAAGAAGGGATTTTGAAGAAACCACAACAAGAGGTAAAGCAAATTGGGGAAGCTGGTGAGGGTCCAGTACAGTGGGAAAATGCTGGCAAAGTAAATTTGTCATAGAGGGAAACCTTGTCTCTTAATCCTGATATGAACTGATGTAGCTGAATGTAAACAACAATGATACTCCATCTGCAATGTGGTTTTGGGTGCTGTGACCTTTGCAGGAGGTGCAGAAGTGGAAGAACAAAGAAGCAGCTATTCAGGGGAGATGGGAAGGTGGTGATGGTGGATTAACTCTTGCTGTGTGAGTCAGGATGACGTGGAGATCTACTTGAGATAAACAGCTTTTTACCAAAATGAGCACTATAGTAACTTCTCTCTGGCTCTTTTGGGCATGCAGGAGAAATGATGCTGCTTCCACAAGAGTAAGAAAGAGGATGCTTATTCCCATAGTCAAGATCTATCACTTAAGGACTGCTTTTAGCAGAGGATTGTGACAAAGCTTTCCTGGTATATCAGATATTTAAGGACTTGCTAAAGTAAAAACACAGCATACTCTCAAATGTGGAAACATGAATTAGCAAATCAGAGTTATGACTATTAGCAACATTGCTTAAATAAGGGATTTTTTGTCCAGTTCCTCCCTGTCCCAGCAAGGCAACAGTGTACGACTCCCTTGACTGCTATAGTTATTGAACAGGTGACTGCCAATGAGCAGCAGTGTATTGGGCTTATGCAGTTCTGCTACTATAGTTCTGATACTCTTTGAATCAAAAACTGTGATGAAAAGATAAAGACATCCATTCTCAATTCCACACCTGATGCCCTAGCAGACTATTAGCCTGTTGACAATGACTTCTGTTGAAAATTTTCTTAAAAGGAACATGGCCTGTAGGTGGGGTTATTGGTGGTACAGATAGCAATGTCCATAGTCAGCAAAAAATACATATGAGAAAATTATTAAAATTAGGGTATTTCCCCTAAGCAGGGAAGGAACTGTGGCTACACTGCAGGTTTCCTGTTCAGTAACATCTGTTGAGAAGATGGGCTGTAACAGCTCCCTTCGCGCAGGAAGGAGGAACCATGTCGCACTGTCAGGCACTCCTGTAACTTGATCAAGCAAAAGGTTTTCCTAGCACTTGTCTGGCTGGATACTGGAGTTAGAGTCCCTTAGGCCTCAGGGTAACTTCAGGAAGGGTGAGCTAATGCTGGAGAGCAGACAGGAACAGGTAAAGGGATGCCCATCTCTGTTTGCTAGCTAGTTATTTCATTCCTGATTAGCGTTTGAGACAGGTGAATTGCCTTAGACTTCGGCTTAGCCAGGGAAAGGTGGAACTACAGCTTCAGTGCTCATGATGTAGCACGCTGACTTCACAATATACCGGCTTCAGTTGGTCTGAAAGTTCAAGAGGCCAACTGGTTTCCAGTGGTTTTTGTTTTTCTCCTGGGGAAGGAGGTGAGCAGGAGACACAAAGTTCTTTTTCCTCTGCTCATCAGAAGAGTGCCCAGCAGTGAACTGATGCTCCCCAAGCACTGATGGCTGTGCTTCAGGCCTCACTCAGCACTCAGGGCAGTGTTGCAAATGATCACTTCGAAGGATTCGAATTTTGACAGCAGCAACAACAAATCTATTGTTTCCTTGAGTGGTTACTTGCACTGCTGTACTCAGGTACACTGCAGAGGTCTGACATTTGGAGACCTCAGGCTTGTGGGCCCCAGCACCTGACTTTTACTTCTA
Source organism: Eurypyga helias (assembly GCF_000690775.1). Taxonomy (NCBI): domain Eukaryota; kingdom Metazoa; phylum Chordata; class Aves; order Eurypygiformes; family Eurypygidae; genus Eurypyga; species Eurypyga helias. The sequence goes on from NW_010269150.1 coordinate 27,502, forward strand.
GTGATTTTGAGTTCTTGTATTTCCTCTTGGACTTTTAGGTGAACAGGTGAGTACTCCACATGCTTAAATAGGTTTCCAGTATCTGAAAGAGGACTGTGAGTATAGAAACATCTAAAAGGTGTTTCTGAAGCACTAGATTTAGGGTAATGCTAAGAGCAGAAATGAAATCTCATAACCCCAAGGCATAGTAGGATCAAGGCCAAAACAAAACCTGGTGGTTGAGACCATTAATTTGCAATTAAAATATGCATGATTACATTTTCTGAACTTGCTTTCAAAATGAAGAAAACATGCAGATATGGCTAGAGGGAACGGCAAGCCTCTGGACCCTTGCCTTCACTGGGTTCTTGTGAGAGTGGTGCTGACAGCTGCGAATCTGGCTTTTCTCAGCAGATGGCATGGCAATAATGTATGCATTTGTGGATCATGCCAGGTGACTGCTATTCCTGAGGAAAACACTGACTTCTCATGCCCTGCTTTAACATGTATGTGTTCCCTCATTCCTGAAACGTCAGTTGGCAGTGGGAATCTCATCAAGCAGTGCTATGGATTGCAGCGAGTGAGGCAAAAGGAATATCTGAAAAGTAGGGAAGGAGGAGTATTTGCAAATCGGTTTTCTTTCCATTGCAATGAGATGAGATGCGGGTATGTCGGCTCCTAAAGGCATGCTTCCAGAGCATAACATGGGCATTTCTGTACAAGAATATTCAAAATGTCAGAGCTCTACCTCAGACAGCCTTTATTCAGCAAATGCCATGGTGAGATTCATGATAAATCTAACTTAATGACTTCTGAAGTTTTGTATGAGAGAAAACCTTGTTTTGCTGGCTATAATGTAGGCACTGCAGGTGTTCAATGTTTCTAACTACCTACCAATGGCACTTGTCTAAAGAACAAGTTTAAAGTCGTCTAAAGTTTCTGATGTTCAAATCTGTCTGACTAGGTCAGCCTTTCTCTGACTCTCACTTCGTGTCCATGGACTTGCCTTAGGGTACATAAATCCTGCCTGTCCTCCCCCCCCCAAAAATGATACTTTGCTTTTCTTACTTCTTTATCCAAACTTCTCTCTAGATTTAGGTATTGCAGCAGACTTGAAAATGAAGAAAATAAAGTTTCCCAAAGCACTTTTGGGTTTCTTCTAACAATTTGAAGACTTGCTAATACCATTCCAAAAAGTCCTTTTGTAGTCCTTCCCCAGGCGCTTTTCTGAATTATCCCAGATTGTTAAGAAATACTAGACATTTAGCTTAAATTAGTAAATTTTAAATAGAATGAGTCAGAGTCCATCATGTAGCATTAGGACGCAGGGGTTACAGCATAATGTGGAGTAATGCGTTACACTGTTTGTTCACTACTAATTTAGCAAGAGTAGCTAGATTTGCCGGAGCCTTAGGCCGCAGGCTGTGAACTTTCACCTA
>NW_010269150.1:29096-59272 GCF_000690775.1 Eurypyga helias
GAAGATAAGGAGGCTCCAGCCGTCAGCAGAAGCTGTAATTCAATAAGATAAGCACAGTTAACGGCCTGCTTGGAGGCTGAGAAAGAATCTAAAAGGTGTTAGAAGAAGATTCCAGTCCAGAAATCACCACTGGACCAAAAGGCATGAGAAGAGCATGAGAGGGGCAGCAGCACAGATTGTAAGGATATCATTGCCGTGGGGTCTCTTTGTTGGGGGTCCCTCTCCAGAGGCACCCAGATCGAGCTGGTTTTGGGCTTTTTTTTTTCTGCTGTACCATCCAAATAGGTTATTCTTTTAATGTAAGATTGGATACCTGAGACTCAGCTATGGGAAACCTAGGGCTGAACCAGAGGAAAAGAGAAGCCCTCGAGAGTGAGAGCGTGTGCGTGAAAGGAGAGGAAAGGGGCACAACCACTGACTCACCAGAGTCGCCCGCTGCAAAGGGGCTCCGGTCCCAGCAGGAAAGACTCGGATGGTGAGTGTGCGACTCGTGGGATGGTGTGTGTGTGCTCAAGTGGACTCACCCTTAACACAGATCATCTGGCTGAAACCACCTCTTGAAGCATCCACCTGGTCCAAGTGATAAGCCCATTGGTTACATCTGCTTTGGGACTGCCCAACAGGGCTACATTCCGGTTTTGCCTTGTTACTGCAGCTCATACGATACTGCCTGCACAGAGTCAGGCTTGCAACTTATTCCCATGCAGCTCTGCATTTAGAATGTTTTCCCTGTGGGCTTTCTGTTTGTTTGCTTGTTTTTGTTTCTTGCTATATATTTTTAGCAAGCAGAGGAAATATCTTCAAATAAAGATGACAGACCAGTGCATTTTGATAACATGTAATAGTTTGTGAGTTTAAACTAACCGTATCTCTGCTTGTCCTTCCCTTAACAGATTCTGTCTTGTCAAGTGAAAATAATTCCAGAATTTCACTTCTCTTTCTAAGAAAGCTTAAGAAAGAACAAAGTGTAAGAAACACTATTTCAACAAGAATAAAATGACCCTGTACAAAAAAAACATTTAAGCTTTGAGGAACCTGGACTTTGAGTAAATATATATGGAGGGTTTTTTCCATCCTTGTTTCTGCATCTTTTCACTCTGCATGTTGCAGTTTATTGCTAACAATGCGTTAATCTGACAGCTTGCTTTGAAATATTTGGAGGCCTCCTCCTGCATTTGCCAGAAAGCTATCTGTTATTACAGATGCGTCTGGACCACATCCAAAGTCCTACAGCTCCACGTAAAGGAAAGGTAAAAAATCTGAGTATGCAGTGCTCCGAGTCCAGAGATGAAGCCTTACAGAAAGGAGGCTTCTCCCCCTCTGTGTGTCAGAAGGATGGGTGGGTGTGAAGGCTGGCAGTGCTCCGCAGCTGACTGATGCCCCCGGGCGCTGGGAGCTGGAGGGAAGGAGAAGGAGCCACTTGGCAGAGGTCACCCACCCACCTCGCTTGGGCCAGCGGCCTCTTACAGCTGCAGCATCGCCACTGAATTTCACTGTCACGGCCACCTTGTTCCATGTAACCTCATACCAGACAAAGTAGGTTAGGAATCAAAAGGCTCTCTAAGGAAAGGTATGCAAATGGTTTTGTAAAGCAATCCATCCCTTCCCACTCTGGAGAGCTGTCTTGTCAGAAACAAGACAATGTTGTTTAGGATTGACATGTGAAAACTCACGTCTCCAGTCAGGGAGTGCCTATAAAATGCATTAAACCACAACAATTGCTTATTGTCAGGTAGCAAACCAGCTCCTTGCTTGGGCTGCTGCAGCGCGACTGGAGGCACAGGACAGCTTGCACAGGGACGATGGAGTTTGCTGTCACATGTGCTATATCCCTTCCAGCAGGCGTTTTCAGCAGATGTGGGCAAGGTATGTCCCTACGGTTCTTGGCACCTAAATCCCTAGCTGCAGCTGAGCCTTAGTTTTGGCATGCACAGAGTCTGTAAAACTGCTATTGACCAACACTGACATCTAGCTGAACCCTAAACTAGACCCTGCAGCCCAGAAGTTACTTTAAAATCCTTCTGCCGTCCACTTTTTCCCCTCTGGAGGATCTCGTCACATCTGGCAGGCATGGGAAGCTGTGGGTCTCTATGGAGACAACATGATCTTTCAGGAAAAATGAACATCTGCTGCTGTTTTTCACAGTACTGGTGGCTGTTTCATTGTTTTACTTTTCCTGTGCTTTAAAGGGGGTTTCTGCTTATCTCAACATCTTCCTAAACCCCTCAAACTATTAAAGACCAAAGTCCTGCTTCAGCTTGTAACTGCTCCGACTGCTGATTTTGAACTATTAAAACACTGTCAAGAAACAGACGTGGAAGCCTCATCCCACTCTAACATCAGCCGTTTGTATTTGCACACTAGCTGTTGTACTGCTGGTGTGGCAGTGCCTTGTGGAGGCACTGTGCAGGAGTTGGCTGTTGCTGTTATAGGCCAGTTTTCAGAGTCTCTTGAAGTCAGAGCTGCAGTGTTCCCCTGAGCTGCTGAATGAAGGCCTGAAGTACATGAGGCCATTTGCAGAAGCACTGCTGCCTCCTTTCCTCTGCAGCAAGGACTTGCTATCTTGGTCACCTTTATTTGCTTCAGAGCTTCTGATGTTTCTTTAAACTATGCTGAGTTCTGCCATCCCTCCTCGGGATGGTTATTGCAAACAGTTGGTGGGGTGTTTTCTCCATGATGAGGGTACAGCAGTTTTGCTGCCTTAGCAGGGACTCTCTGTACACGCTTTTGGTATCAAGAAACGCCTGGTGGAAGCACCTGTGCAGTGTACATGAGGGGACTGCAGCAGATCTTCCTACGCAAGAAATGAAGGAACCAGACAGCAAGCGTGGCACAATGCTAGACGTGCTCTTTTTTAACAGATGCTGTTTCTTCCCAAGCCCCTGCAGCTGTGGCTTCCTCATTCTCTCATATTGTTTTTGTCTTGCTGCCAAATTATCTAAGCTGAACATATTTGCTTTTATGCTCTGATATGGCTTTAGGTTGTACATATCCCTGTTCTAACAGTACTTTCTTCATTAGTTATGTCAATGTAAGCTTTTGGTAATCCAATACTAACTTGCCGGAATTATATTCCAGTATTTGAAAATCCCTTCCATCATTTATAACTTACTTCCTGGCTTATTCCTCCTTCAAACTGCTCACCACAATTAAGGCAAGACTGTCTCCTCCCTGGTGGAAATAAAGCTCCTGTGAAGAAGCCCACCTGCAGTCGTAGCACCTCAAGTTCTTCCCCTGCCTATATAAATGGCATGAACACAACCAACAGCATCAAGAGCAGAAGTGGTGAGTGGCAGAAATGCTGCTTTTTGGCTGTTGAGAACAACTCCTTGGGTCTCGGAGCCTGAGCCAGTGACATTGGATGTTTCACAATCATCTAGTACGGTTTTGTTGTACAGAAATGGGCTTGGTAGAAGAAAATAGCTTACCATTTGTGTTGCGCTGTTGTTCATCCTGTTCCCAGTTATTGCCTATGACTTGTTTAGCTTACAAATATTTACTTGGAACTAAATACATGATAAGGTGTTGCCGGGCTCTCTGGGGTGACTGAACTGTGTTTAGTGTATACCCAGGAAAAGCTGTTTCCCTCCAGCTCTCTGCAGTTCCTTATCCTTAAGGACATGTACCTGAAGCCTGATGTCTCCTTGCCTTGGCCTCCTGCAAAGTCTGTCACGGAAGTGTCGTGTTCATCTGATTTTTCAATTTTACAGAGTCACAGAGTGGTAGGGGTGGGAAGGGACCTCTAGAGATCATCTAGTCCAACCCCCCTGCCAGAGCAGGATCACCTGGAGTAGATCACACAGGAACAAGTCCAGGGGGCTTAGGGAAGTCTCCAGGGAAGGAGACTCCACCACCTCTCTGGGCAGCCTGTTCCAGTGCTCTGTCACCTCACAGTGAAGAAGTGTTTCCTCATGTTCAGGCTGAACCTTCTGTTTTCCAGTTTATGGCCATTATTTTTTCCACCTATATTCTGTTAAATGCTTTGAATTGTTAATACCAAGGACAGAGGTTCTCAGAAAATAAGGCATCAAAGTGACTCTAAATAACTTTCGGGTCCATCTGTGAAAACTTTTGACAAAGATTACAGGTATTTCATGTGTCACTTTACTGTTGGAAAACTGGGCTCTGGTTATCTAGCAGACAACGGGTTAAGCCAGGAGGGAAAACCAAAAACACATCTCTTTTACCTGGAATTAGTCTAGTATTTATATATTCAGCTTGTATCTGGGGCTGGCCAGTGCACATTTTCAGTGAGAAGAGTGGAGTGCCTCCTGTCCAGATGAGATTGTACTTTGGGTGTGCTAGTAGAAAATGGGGTGCTCAGATTTGAATTCTCCCAGGCTGAAGAGGCTACTGCAGCTACATCTCCTGATACTCAGACAGTGGAAGAGAGGGAAGTTGCATTCAGCTGTTTTGGTTACTTTTATTAGTGAGACAGTTGTCTACATCTGCATGGAACAAAGGCATGTTCACGGCTGGTAAGGCTTCATGGAGGTTCTCACACACAGAGAGGGCTTCAGAGAGATGAGCTTCCTAATGCTCATTGCCATTTTTTAGCTAAAAAACTACAGAAGCACTAGACTACCACAGAGCTCTAACCCAATGGGCCAAGTGTGATTGCTAAGAAGACCAAGATCCTTCTGGAGTTCATAAGTCATCAGGGGAAAATGCTTGGTAATCCAGTTCATACAGGTACAGTGCTGCACAGTCTGTTTCACTAATCCCAAATGATAATAGTTCTTTATGAATTTTAGTGTATCCTCCTGTATCTTCTTATGAATATAGTATCAAATTTCTGCATGATTAATTGCTCCATGCAGCATCAGAGCTTGTTGTTGTGAACTGGCTTGATCACACCTGAGATATGTAATCGTATTTTTAGGCAAAACAATCAGCAAAATTTTTAGAAGTGTATTGAAATCATCTCTGTAACTAATCTGACAGTTATTTTGCTTATTAAACAACATAAAGGGCAATTAATTTGCTGGATTTACTGCTAAAGAAACTATATGGAGTAATGCTGAAGTTTTTTCATATAATGGTATGGGGATAGTCTGAGAGTTTTAACTTCCAGCTATCAGTTTATTAGATTATCTAATCTAGTTCCTTGATTACCAAAGTATCTACATAGGCTGAAGTCTTTTTGCCTTTAGAAAGGCTGAGGTACCACTTTTCCTACCTCTTCCCCTAGAAAATTAGCTATTTTCTGAAGCAGAAACAACCTGAGATACTCCTGGTCTGGCCTAAGCTAATTTCTCAGATACAACATGGTGTTAAGCATTTGTTCCCATTAGCAACACAAGAACTTGGCTGCAACCACAGTGTTGGAGGATCAAACTTTGGGGCAGAGAGGCTTATTTGCCACTTCCTGGAGGGTAGCTCTAGTCAGATAATGATCACACTGACACTACCTGCTGCTAGACAGAAGGTGCGCAATCTGGGACAGGACTGAAGCTACCGGATCTCCCAGAGCATACTGACACAACTAGCAAAATTCCTGCAATCTCTCTGACCCCACAGGGTAAGTGGTCAATATGTCAATACTTTAGATTAGAAGAGCATTAATTTAAAGTTCTATAATTAACACCATCCTGATTAGTTTGTACTTGTACTCATATTTCTATTAGGAAGACAAATACAAAATTATTAACATTGCATATTAAAAGAAAAATTTAATTCTAAAAAGATCATTTAACTTCATATCTTGGGGATAAATTAAATTCAGCTCTGCAAACTCACACACCAGGATAATTCCAGGAGCTGAGGTTAAAGGTCTGATTTATATGTAAGGAGAGAGAACAACTTTTAGTCACTTGAGGTTGCAATGATGTCAGCCAGTTGAAGTCTGAAAATTGAATATTGCTTGAATGACCCAGGTAATCTGTGGAAACATCTTACTGAGTGCTCTGGCATAACAACAGCCAGGAGCTGATACCAACTACATAATTTAATTTTTATACTGAAATGGCAACTTTCCTATTAATTCGGGAAGAATGTCAAATGCAAATAGAGTACTTCAATCTCAGATTTCTCTCTTGTGTATTTCAGAGGCAAGGTGATCTGCCTCCTGCCTCACCTTCTCCTTTCCTCTTCAGATTTGATTGTATTTTTAAAAGTAACATCTCTGAAAAGGAAAAGCTGCATTGCACATTGAGAGACATCATTAATTCTCATGCTTGAACCAAACCTGTTTGTTATTTGTATTATTTCTATTATTGCTATCCAAAGTCACAACAACTTAAATCTTTGTGGTTTTCCTTTCTTGGTTGGATGGCCAAATTCTCAATCATCTTTTAGGCAAGAGGGTGGTCTGTGCTTGGGCAATCTGAGCTAAATTAATACCTAACACACCTTCTGCAGAAAGTATCTTCCTCACACTTTGAAACTTGATTAGTTTCTGCTGCATGTCAAGCTACACTAGTAATGAGACTCTTGGGAGAGAAGAAAATACGCAAGATGATCTCCCTTCTTCTTTTCTCTCCCCTTCCCCACCAAGCAGACAGACAAAACCTTTCTCTTTTGAAAAAAGAGCAGTTGGTGAGCTTGAGATGTGTGTGTCCATGATCTCTGACTTGCTTTGAGGTCTGAACAAGAAGGACAGAGCTGCCAAGAACCAGAGCACAGTTGCTTGGGGAGGAAAGTGCCTCGCTCTTAAATTAGGGCTTGTTAATGTTGTCTAGATGAGTGAAAAGGCAGGCACCGACTCCAAATAGCCACTTCAGTGAGACTAATGAAAACTGAGCTAAATCCTCTGTTATTCAAGTTAGTGAAAAGGCAAAGGCAAAACAGAAGAGGGTCATTGCTCTATTTATTCCCCTCTGTGTATCTTAGTAACTCTTTATGCTATAAGGTTGCTTATACTCACTTCCTACTCTCCAAATTCAAGCTCTTGCACTTTGGGAGCCTTTGTATTCACTGCCTCTCTTGAGACCCAGCTATTCAAATCTTCCTCTCAAGTACAGTGTCATTTTTTTCTCCCTCTACATGCCTACCAGGGAACCTACTTTGGTGAACATGTAAAAATGGAAAAAGGCAAGGAAAAGATCATAAACATTCTCTGGTTTTCTCCATAACAAGATGGTAAAGTTAAGCCTTCTACTAATTTGGTTTGAAATTTCCTTTAAAATCAAATAGCTTCATTCCTTTTCCTGACTCATATAACATTCTTTAAGTATAAGCGAGGAAGCAGCAACTTCCCTTCTCAGGAAAATCTCAAAATCAGGTTAGCTTTCTGGGACTATGAGAGCAAAAGGAAGGTCCCAGCCTTGTCCATAAGTTCAATAAGGAATGAAGAATGTATGCGATAGAAGGTAAGTGTTTATAGCTATAGGCACCAAACAAGTTGTCCATCTCTTTTTCTGTTCCCTAAAAGAGCTATTCCTAAAGCACAAGGAAAAACATTTTATAATGCAACAATTTTCAGGGATTATCTAGGGATTTACTTCAAAGCAGTGTCTAGTTTCTGGCATCTGGAAGAGGTGAGCAATTTGCATGTGCTTAACATTCTTGCTGGAAACTGTGTTGTGATACTGCTGAAATAAAAAAGCATGTATAAAAGATTGCCATTGCCACAAATTAAACTCCAAACTCAATCCCTAAGAGCATCTGGACTTTTCATGTTCTCTATTTTTTCAAAACACTGAAAGAAATGTCACTCTAAGTCATCTATTTTTTGCACGTCAAAGTGGTAGCATGTACCTGTAAACTGGAAGGTGTTGCTGGCTTGAATCTTCAACTTCAGTTGTGATAATTACAGGCAGATAACTTTAACTCAGTCGTAAGGGTGTAATTTGCTGAGCTGCAGTAAGGATAATTCACCAGCTGTTTTGCGGCCACCAAGAGAGCAATCTGTACTTGGACTATGTCCTTGAGGCCATAGCCTATGTCGAATACAGGGTTTAACTCTCTAACTTGGTTAGGTAAGATGAATCATTTCATATTTTCTGGCTGCTGTGGCTTGGCTGATATCCTGGGTAGGACTGTCCTGAGTAAATGTGCATGTGTAGAAAATGGATATCCATATCAAAACAAGTCACCTTGAATTCCCCTTTATACTCAACAGAGGTTCAATGATGGATTACAGAGTACATATGACCTCACTTTAAGATCATTGCCAATGCTAGAAGAATAATTTTGTAAATTGTGTTAGTATCTTGTAAAAGTGGCCAACTCTGCTCCTACATGAAGCTCTGAATCTTCATGTCAAAACTTAGATGAGACACAGTCTACATGATGACAATGATGATGAGAGTAGGATGCACTCAAGGCTTTTGCCCATTTGCATTAACTGAACTTGAGCAATTGAGGGATTATGAAATTATGGTTGTCCCTGTCTCTAGTAATTAGGGCTTTTCTCTTGAATTACAATCTAGGTGATTTGTAGACCATGAAGTGTAATTTTCCAACCATTCCTTGAAACACTGGTCGGTCAGCATTCAGTCTTCTGTGTCTAAGACACAAAGCCATGCATCATTTCCTTGATCTTCAAGGTCATATTTGTCTTTGTAGTTCTAATATCCAGATGCCATCTTGGCCCTAAGTGACTGCTGCTTTGTATCCCTGTAATCATTAGGGAGCTACTAAAGTATAGTAGATGAAATAATCTCAGCAATGTTATCTTTAAATTAACAATTGGACTTTCTCTCTTCCTTTTTTTTTTTTTAAATAAACACCTATATTGCAAAGACTGTAAATCCTGATTGTAATAATTATATAATTTTGGGAAGGAAGAAATATCCCTAGATAGAAAAAGGTTGCATTTTAAATTTGCCTGCCTTTATTTTATTTCTTAACAAAAACTGGTAATATTCTTCTACCATGTTGAAAATAGCCTTCAAAATGGCAGAACATATCCTGCCGCTTCCTTTGGTGAGAGTAGGAGCTTTAGTATTTTGGATTTTTTTCCCTAGTAGCCTACCTCTTCCCATGAAATCTATAGAGCTCTTACATGACCAGTACATGTTGTACTGGGTCTAGCTGGGATGGATTTAATTTTGGGAGCAGCCTATATGGTGCTTCATTGCTGGCTAGTGTCAACCCACTGAAATTTGACTGGGTGACTGCATACTGATAACGCTCAGATTAGCATTCTAGTGCATGAACCCTTTAGTGCATCCATGAATGGCTAAATTTTACACACAGCAAATAATAAAATTCTATAAAAAATGTGAACTCCCTTGATAGCAATTTATTTTTCTTGCCTGATAGGCAGATATGTGCAAAATGAATTTCAGTTTCTCTGCTAATTCCTTTTATCTACCAAACCTAACTGATTTCATGAGATATCTATTGGATTATGTTAACAAACTAAAAAGAGTAGAGTAGCTGTTTCACCCAGCTGAAAGACTTGAAGGTCAGATTTTCTTTCTTCAAATAATTAGCTGTGCCTTCGTGTTGTGCTCCTTGTCCCTCTGCAGCAAGAGGTGTTAATATGGTGCTTGTCTGGGATGATACGAAAGCTTCTGTCCTACCATCAGCACTTCTGATGGGAACTAAATTCAAGGTAGCAGGATCTTTTTCTTCTCTCATGTGCTAAATTATTTCTGTCCATATAATCCTAATCTTTAGATATCTAATTCCACACACTGGAATCAGAAAAGATGCTAAGTGTTTTCTTAACTTAATTTAATGTGAAATGTCCTTTAAATGCCTTTCAGCCCTTTTTATCCTAAGGTTGATATTCGGGGATTTTTTTTTTTTTCAAAAGTCCTTTTTTCTTGCCCTCCATCTATTAATGTTCATGAATTAAAAATAAAACAAGATAAGGAAATTTTGTCAGCAGTCTGAGGCACCTCCTTATCTTCAGTTGCACTTCCACTTGCAATGGGATCATGATGTGGAGCAGGAAAACGAAGGAGAAAGAAATTAAGCATCACTTACCAGGGTGTTGCCATCAGCTTTCCTTCTGAAAATTTGTTATTTATCACCTGTACTTGGTCGACCTTTCCCTTTGTGATCTTCCAGTTTAAAACGTGTTGCTCAACACAACCGTTTCAACTCTGGAGCTGATCAGCTCATCCAGATTCACTGAATTCAGAACATTTCTTCTGTTATCGGTAGTGTGCTGGGTAGAAGTGGTAAGCGCAGCCAGCAGCTCTCTGCAGACCTTTGTGGAAGTTGAGAAGACTTAGCCACACAAGTAGGATATGTGTAGGCTACTACAAAGATCTCCACCTTCAAGAAAGCAATGAGCAGTTCAGGCTACCTACGTTCCAGTGCCATTGGATCCTCATTTTTTGCACAGGGTAGCAGCACGGCACAGGTGTCATGACATCTAAGCCGTGTACCTGTACTAGCGTTTTAAATATGACACATCACCTCCTCAGTTTTGGGAAGATGCTGCAGTATCTGAGAAACCTGGTGCCTAATGGCTGGCCAAGGGTGTCATCCTGGCCCTCAGCCACTCAGTCAGCTGTATGGGCAATTGAAGAGGGTGTAAGCGCTCGTACCACACCCCTGTTTTTTCTATATTTCCAGGCAGTGTCCACTCCAAGTAACTCAAGTGCTGTCCTACTGCAGATATTTATGTGACTGATGCACCGTCTGTAGCTTTCTTTGAATTTTATTTCATCTAAGAGGGAAGGATATGCAACAGCTCCAGTAAAGATTATTTCAGTTCTTTCAGTCTTGGCATCAGAAGCTGTTTTTCATAATGTACATGGAATCTTCCTAGACTTCATCATGCTAATTTACCTCAAACTTGTCCTTTAGTGGATCGTGTTCCTGGTGCGTGACCAGACTCTGCAGAGAAGATGGAAGAAGTCAAGACAAACACTGAGCTACTCTCACACTGAGAATAGGTTTGTCACCCCCTACATTTCTTGTGCCTTGATCATGTACTCCTTGCTGCCCCATTTCTGGCTCTGGTTCACTGGCCTGCTGTCCACAGGTATTTCAGCTCCCTCCTTGGGATAGTTTTTCTGTTCTACTGTAACTACAGAAACATACAGGTTTGGGTTCACATCACTTAAGTTTAGCCATTCAGTAATTAATTAGCAACTATATCTAAGTTAGTTCACTAAGCTCCAAGAGAGGCAGATCCAGGACACATATTAACAGTGTATGTTTTGTAGCAGGATGCACCTGGAAGTGAATTTCCCTTTCCATTGGCTACAGAGAGAACAGAAAATACTATCTTAAAATTAAACCTCCTGCCTGAACAGACTTTGGTCTTGCAGAATCAGGGAGGGATTATTCAACGCCCAGAAATGCCCATATGCTCCCCTGGGGTTTCATGCTGCAGATCTTTAACTTAATAGCTTTTATGTAAAACCAGTGGGCGGTAGTCATAGCGGCTCAATTTAATACCTTTATTAAAGATGGAAGTAGATATAAAATCCCTGCCAGTAAACCTGTCGATGACACAAAGACTGGCAGGATGATAAATTATGACAGATGAAGGCCTAGTAATGCAGCATAGGCTGGACTTGATAACAAATAAAATGTGTGACAGTATGCATATAAAATGGGATACTGGAAAATGGTAAATTTATAAAGGATTTTGACCAAACTACAAAGTGCTAATGCCAATCTAACAGTGTGATAAACAGGGCTAATGTGATTCATGAGGGTGTTAAGGGGAGTAGGGTATTTTTATGGCACTAAGGATGGTGGATGCAGAGTATAGAACTGCAGCATGTCTTGTGCAGGATCAAGAGAAGATTCACTGAAGAGCTGCACAGATTTTCTGAGGGATGAAAACATGTCTCTCATTGAGGGGCATTCATAGGTTGAGTTACCTATAGAAACAAAGGCTGAGGAGGAAGCTGAGCACAGTATAATCATCTTGCCTTCACTGCAGATACACAGCAAAAGGATACTAGTATGTTTGATATAGCTTCTTATTCTAAGGCATAACAAGCATAACAACAGCCTGTGCCTGAAAGCTGAAACTGGACAAATTAAAAATAGAATTGAGGTACACTTCCTGAGCGAGTGAGATTAATAAAGCCTGACAGAAATTCTCTGTATCTTATTTCCAAGTCAGTACCAGTTATTTTTCATCATCATCATGTCTTTGGAATCATATCTTTTAGTCAAATTAAAATTATTTGTTCCATTTGAAGGCACTACTGTGTGAAGTTGAGTGATTTAGGAAATACAGAAATCTGACCAGATTAATATCTTAACTTCGATGAATCTAATGCAGAAACAGACCCCTCATGGTTTTCTTAAAATTCTGGTCCTGTCTGTTCCTGGGTATGGGATATCTGTTTCCATTTAATTATCTTTTTCCAAAAGCAGTTTGGTTTGACAAATATTCTTGCTGATAATTTGCATGTCTTTTCTTGTTCTTTTAGGAATATGGACAATCCAGTGGAAACCTTTCATTCTTACCTCAGTTTTACAGACATGTAGTGTGATTTTGTTGAACTCCTCACACAGTGTGAAGAAGATTGTGATACTGTAAAGGCACTTTTATTTTGATGGTGCTCACATGCCTTTCAGCACTGATTGTCATGCTGGGTTTGGCTAGCCTATCTGGTTTTCTTGGGGATAAAACCACCCAAAAAAAAGCAAACAAAAAGACAAAAAAAAATTGTGTTATCTCTGCCAGAAACCTGAGCAAAATCTTGAGGAATTGAATGTCTTGTAAAGAGAAAAGTGGCACTGATGGGAACTGCAAAGGTTTCACAGCGTGTGGTCCTGAGGATCTCTTAGCATCTGCAGTATTTAATTTCCTACTGAGATTAGGATGTGATGTATCATCCATTAAAGTTGGTTGTTCTTATTTGCCAAGTAGGAAAGACATTTTCTGTCGTGGTCAGGTCATTGCAGTACACTGTCTTTTACAGCTGCCTTAGAAATGCTTTGTAAGATGTTCTACAGGCATGTTGAACTGCCACACTGACACTGTACTTGCGAACAGAATGCACTTCTTGAGGTGAGGGCAAAGGCATGCATCAAAACATTTTCATTACATGAATTATTGCTGAGGGCAATAATTCATTGCCCTTTTCAGCTTTCCTGGTTGGATAAAACACTAGTAACTGAGCACTAAGTGGGGAACTGAACATAAATAAGGCTACATGATTTTGGCACATGTACTGGTTCTGTGAAGAAAAGCAGCTGCATAGTAAGACTTAGAGCTGTAGGATTTCTGTCCACCAGCTCCATTTACTGCCAAGGTTGCTCGTGACCAGACAAGCTGAAATACAAGATTCAGACATCCCATCCAGCATCAAGCCTGAAAATAAACCAAGGAGAGAGGCAGATTGACTCGCTCCTGTAGCAGTATTTTCCCAGAGTCTGGAGATGCTTCATGCTGTTCTTTAAATCAATAACTGAAGAACGAAAATCATGTGACACCCCAGCTGGTTGAATCTTGTTATCGTCTCCTGAGATGCTGCTTACGAGAGAAGGTGAATCTGCAGAACGTACTGTTGCTGTATGTTATTCCCCTGCACCTTACAATCAACTCATCCCATTTTGTAATGAAATGAGAAAGGATCATAGAAGTTTAGCATAATAGTCAATCTTGTGTCAGAGAAGCCAGTGTTTCACAAGGATTTGGTGCTCAGAATTAAAAATGACAGTGGCTGTAGAAACCAAAAGTGCTGAGAAACTGCAAAATAGTGTGTCCTGTTAATTCTTGGGGTGATACCAACTGATGTTAAAAGAAACAGGAAACTTTATCCTTAACTCGTGTCCCAAGCTGCCTGGGTAGTCCAAAGCTGAAAACAGCCAAAGTCACTCCATGCACTACATGCTGCAGACAGACATGTGACCATTGCCCGATGCTGTATGGACCGCTCTGCCTGCAGACGGGAGGGTGTTCACACCTACAGAGAAGCCCTGCACACCCACAGCGTGTTGTGCAAGCAGCTGCAGCACACGCTCGTGTCTACCTGGCCACGCGCCTGCACCATCAAAACTTCTCCCAGGCCGATTGAGGGTGAGCCACAAGCCTGAAGGTAAAATCCAGGAATTTCCAGAGCTGCTAGTAGACTGAGCAAGCTGCAACAACTCCACCTGATCAATCTCATGAAAAATACCTGCATTGTTCACAGCTCTGTGCCCTTTGTGGAAAGCTGTTAGGAACCTACTGTGGAGACTGGCCTGCCACAGCTGCTTTTTACTTCTCTCCAGCACTGGCTTTTCAGAAGGGGGAGATGGGCAATAATATAATGTCTAAATCCTGCTGTGGCAAGTGCCATTGTGTTCTGTGGTTTGATGAGGTCTTCTCCTCAGTGTTGCTAGCACATTCTGAACTCCACCTGGCTGGCTTTCTCAGTGCTGGATAAATACGTTTTACAGAGAAGAATTTTGCAAGTAGTTTTTATGCAAACATCAATCATTTTACAGTTCATAAAAACTGAGAAAAACGATCTCTTCAGACTTCATGCCTTACAAAGATGTTTCTGAAGGGAAGACCATGACAAGAAAATCTTACTAGAAGTCCTGTAGGAAGGTTCAGTTAGACATTTGGAAAGCAGAGTTTTTCAAGAATGGAGAGTCATTGTGTGCTTAAGATGGGACAGCTCAGTGTTCAGAACCAGGAACAGATGGATTTGGGAAATTATTATTGAACAGGAATATCTCAAGGTAGAAAAAGTGTCTGAGATAAGCTGTAAATGTCTCAGTATTAGACTGTAGGAGCATTACAAAGAGACAAAACCCAGAAACAAGCACCCCAGAAGTAATTTATTTCTAGCAATGGAAGAACAAGTGGTTTTGATCTTACCTTCTATGTCTTCTTCCAAATGTTGGCTCGTTGGAAAGTGTTCTTGGCATTTAAAGAGATGTTCATTGAAATTTTATTTTTTTGCTTTCTAGATGCAGAATTTCTTAATTTAGTTTAGTCCCTTGAATTCATTTTTTTCATGGGAAACAAAAATTATCATTAAGATACTAAAACCTAGCTTATCTTTTAACTCTGTTTATGTGATAAAGATACCATCTTTAGCAGAACTGTTTGAGTTAGAAGACTGTCAGATGGGTTATTAGTAAGTGGATGTAATAGCAGAGACTTGACACTTTTCCAAGTGAAGCAGATTGCGCAGCCAGTTTCCTCACAAAATAGGTTACTCCCTGTAGTTTCATTTCCAGCCTATGACCAGTCTTTTATTCCTTCTTTCCATTCAGGATATTCTATGTCTTCATAGTTATTGCTTTTTTACTCCTGCAAAGAAGATATAGTAAATTATTTCATCCCTTCTCTCTTATCCCTATTTCTTTTATTTCTGTTTTTAAATGATGATAATTTTTGATAATTTTTAAAGATAACTTCATACATATACATTCACATACATATTTACATATGTACTGTAAATGCATATATATGTGTGTGTGCATATAAAAATATATAGAAAAACCATCTCTCATATAGTTCTTTCATATATTATTCAAAGTTTTCACAGGAGGTTGATTTCAGGTTCCCAAAAGCTGTTCAACCAACTTTCTGGATGTGGTGAACTGCTGCTTCTGATGGACTAAAAGAAACAATTGTTTTACTAGTATGATCCAAAGCAGACTCATTTACAATCTGTCCCTCCATGTCCCTACGCGTGACACATAGAAAACAGCATTTTCTAGTGTATGATGACACATGTCACTTAGCCAAGATGGAAAAAAGTGCCTCAGAAGCCAACCCACAAGCACCACACCTTTACATCTCAGTCTTCATCTCACAACATTTCACTTTTCCCATTAAAAATTCAGGAGTGTAAAACAGCGTAGCTGAGCCTGAATAGAAGCAGCAGCTACAAGCAAGCACAAGCAACACTGGATCTGCTTCCCACTCCTCTGCCCTGTTCTCAAAGTCATCTGGTGTCAGGCCTAGAAAGGTGATTCTGCAGTTTTGCAGGGAGGCTGATGACGTTGGTATGGCTTCCCGGAGGCAATGGTTGTTCAGTGGCCCTGATGAACATCAGCAGCAGGCAGGAAGCATCAGAGGAAGGGTGTGAAGGTCACCTAGGGTGACATTCTTAGTAAATCTGAGTTTAAGATGTGGCAGATGAAGGCTTAAAGCCAGCTTACAGTGATGTTGAAGAAAAAAGTAGAGGAAGAAATTAGAGTTAAGAAGAAGATAAGAATTTGTGCTTTTGAAAATTTGATTCTACAGTGACAAAAACCATTTCTGCAGCCTCTGAAAGGTCTGGGGGAAGTGGGGAGAAAGACAATGCAGTTGAAAAAGAGGGGAGGAGATTGAGGGATCTGCTAGAAGTAGAGGAGAGATGAGATTACTAGTGGATGTTGGCAGCAAACAGCAGAGAACACAGGCATGAAGAGCTCTGCTCAAATAGTTCGAGAAGAAAGAGGAGCTGAGAGTTACCCAGGCAGGATTCAAGGACTTCTCTGTGTGGTTGCTGGAGACCCTGTTGTCAAGGGCTGAAAACAGCCCATATGTTTAAATATTGACCAACCAACTTGCCCCTGCATTTTGCTGGTGCTATATATTTTTGATATGGGTTTTGAGCTTGGTTCTCCATTACAACATAGGAGGCTGGAGCTGGGATACCCTGCAAATGCCGCTGCTGACTGCAAAGTGGGGAGGTCACCTCACAACACAGTTTTCAGTGTCTCAGCAGGTCCCACCAGGTTGCCTGGCAATATCCTGCACTGTGTGGTGTGACATAGGCAACAAGGAGTGACGTAAGCAATTACAACTACTAAAACAGGTTAACATTTCCTTCTGAAAGACTGTTTCTCCATGACTCTCAGTGAAAGGACCTGGGAAACTCAGGAGCATTAATGCTTAATCCCAGTGAGATGCATCTCACTACGGCTAATACTGGCCAATTACTCAAGCTACCAGTTACATCTGGTGGGCAGCTCTCCATGCCCTTACCATTTCCTTAATCTTCTTTTCACTAAATACTGTCCCAAACAATTACTTAAGAGCGAAAGTGGTACTGGGTAAAGCAGGATTAAAATACTGATCTTCTCAATGAGCTGAGACTAAGGAAAATTAAGGTGTCTTACAAATATGAAAGTCACTAAGGCTTAGATTTATTTCTGCTGGAAAGAATTAAAAAGCATTTGACAACTTGCTAATGTTTTGCCTAAGGCTTTCCTCCCCAACCCAGACCCTGCACAATCATGTAACATAAGGAACTGCAGAAGGTGTCCCTGCCCATGGCAGGGCGGTTGGAATTAGGGGATCTTTAAGGTCCCTTCCAACCCAAACCATTCTATGAAACCTATTGAAGAAATTCAAGAGTACTCTGGGTGTGAGGTTTTAAAAAGGAATCCGTGACTGGGGAGAGAGTGAAAGTCATGGACTTAGTGTATAAAAAACACCGAGTATTGCCTAGTGGTGGATAAAGCTTTGTGATGTGGTAAAAACTTGTTATTCAAGAAGATACTCTTTAAACAGCAGTTTTATCACCCTTGGGGCATAACAGTCCAAACACTGCTTCCCACACCTTCACAAGCCATGTGCAGTTTGCCCTTGAGAATGTACCTGGGAAAATATGCGCGCCTTCCAGTAGCTGATGGGAGCCTTACGTGTGCGGGCAGGGCTGGCTGATAAAAGTCTCACGTGTGCCAGCAAGGCTGGCAGTTGGCTGCCACAGTGTTTTCTTTCTGGTGAAATGAAGGGGTTTTTTTAAATGCAGCAGGTGCCTTGCTAAGAAAAGCAATTCCAGCCATGCGCCAAAGTCCCGAGAGGTATTGATAATAAAAATAGGCTGTAGCTGGGTAGCTTCACCTTTGGTGAGTGCAACTGTGCTCTGAAAGTCTTGTCACTGAAAAGAAGACTTACCAGCTGTGGATTTGCAAAAAAAAAAGAAAGAAAAGAAAAGGTTCCCTACAGTTTATCTTCCCCAGCAAAACAGGATGTATCACGCTGTGAACAACAATAGAGCAAGCACTTCTTGCCTTCACTGGAGAGGTGCAATTCTGTTATAACACAGATGCTGATGCTTTCTGTAATGCAGTTTATTCCTCTCCATATCAATTATTCTGTGGTATCTTAAACTGGTCTTGCAAAGCATCCAAAACCAGTCAAAGCTCTATAATATATTTGACCTACCTTATAGCTTTCTTTAAAATATTTTTTGTAAGAAATGTGACTGTTTTCTGATTCCATCAGTTTTGGTGATACTCTCCATAGTATGTGCACAGAATATCTCAACTCTGCTATCAGTGTTGCCAGTTGATGGGTTTACCTGCATCTCTCAATATTCAGTAGCTTCCTTCAAGTCTTATGGAAGACAGAGGCTTTAATTTAAAATCTGAATCTCTAGCTTTGATACATGTTAAAAAAACCTTGAAAATGTGTACTCAAGGAAACACCTAACATTGATTATATTGAGTACATATATTTTAAATTAGCCATATGAGCTCATGATTGTTTGTTGGGTTGTTTTTAAAGTTGGGGACTGACTACACTGAATTTCCCTATATTTATTTACTTATTTCTAGTGTGCCTAGTCAGACCTAGTCATTGATTGGTTGACTGACTATGTCATTGTTAATATCAGTCGTGTGGTGCCACCAACTGAAGAGGAGACCTAGTTTCCTGTCTTCTAAAATCAAATTAACTGTTAATTTCTGCTGATCCAAACCCACAAAGGCATCTAAGAGAGCAGCAGTGTTTGTAAGGACAATGACAGTATTTACAGACCAGCTGACCTCCAGGAAAAAAAATGGACAAGCTTCTGAGTGCACCAGCTCTTCCAAGATTGTCTTTGCTTTTCAGTGTTTTATGTATACAGGACTGCAGGTGCATCAGCCCTGGGGGCTACTGCCCCTGAGGCAAAAGCCACATGTGTCACCCTCTGCCTAAAATCACCCAAACTCTCACGGCTGCCCTGAAGCCCACAAAGGTTCACCAGTTTGTCTACAAGTTCTGCAGGGTGTAGCAAGCTCCAGGTGAGCTGGGTTGCTCACTTCTGCTTGGAGGGCTTCCCATCAGGCATTAGGGCTGCTCATGGCAATGGCTCGTTCAGTGAAATTAGGTGTCAGCTCCCAGACCTGGACAGGTTCCCATCAATGGGTAGTGGAGTGTTGCTGTCATCATGAAATTTATGGTGCCCAACAGTGCCAGAAGGATTGGCTGTATGTATTATTGCCGTGGTACTCAAGACCTCTTGTCCTCTCCTGGCTTTCCCAGGTCGCACTTGCAGTGCATGTCAATGCATGTCGTGCATGGTGTCTCGCTGCCATCTCCCATCCCTGTGTGGCATTTCAGCCTCTGCTGCAGAATGAGGTCTCCTGAGGACAGGTTCCAGATCCAAAGGCAGAACCAGTGGGCTGGTAATAGGAATAAGCTGAGCAAACAAGATGCCCTACCCACAGGACCTGTAATCTTATGGACCCATTATCCAAGAAAGGTTATAGTAGTGATATAACAATACTTTTCTGATATCAAGACATCATGACATATTCAAATGGGTTTCCCATCCTCATACATTTTTTCATGTAAATGCATACAGAAATAGCTTGGTGGGTTATTTAAAAACACTTTCTAGGTTCTTTAAACTTGACCTTCTGTTCCTGTGAAAAGTAAAACTACAGAGCCCAAGGTACTGCTCAATAATTTTGTTCAGTAATGGGAGAGAGATTTTTGCATTTCAGAGACAAATCATGGCAGAGCACTCAGGAAAAAAAAAATCAAAACTAAAGTTCACCTATCCCTTGCCTCCTTCTTTCTGTCACCATCCCCTGAAAGGAGATTCACTGAAAATAAACTTGATTTGAATTATATGGTTTTGTTTCTTTCCATTTACCTCTGAGTCTTCAGAGTATTCTGAATTTCTCTGCACCTGGGAGAGTGAGAAACACACTCTTCAGACAGAAGCTATAAATGCAGTGTAATTTCTGTCTTCTGACTCTGGGTTTTGAAAAAACAAGTCCTCAAAACTAAGAAAGGAAGCACACATATTTATGAAACACTCTGCAGCTTGAGATAAGCACACAGTTAGCTGTACTGCAGCCGTAAAAAAAGGCAACAGCTTTCTGTGAAGCCCAAGGACGCTGTCAGACTGATGACTTAGGCAGGAAAAAAGAGACTTGCTTTTTCTTGATGAACAAGATGTATGTTACTATCAAACAGACATGCAGAACAAGTAGCGAAAGCAAGGAAAAAGCACTAAAGAAAGGGCTCGGCTGACTGTGGATGAATTATAAAATATCTGAAAAGGGAAAGGCCTCTAAGAACAGCATGAAAAACAGCCATCACTGGCTTCCCAGTCCAGGCAGAGCACACACATCTAAAGGTGAACTTGGGTGCGATTTCCTTTGGAAATTATTGATGTCTGCTGGCTTTATGAGTACTCGAAATCGAAGGGCTAAATTCAGGGGGCTCCTATAAACCCACATCTCTGCCTTCATTTACACACTAGTAGTACTGAGCATCCATCACACCCAGAATCACCCACGTGTAATTAGCCAGTCTGTAGCCCGAAGCAACAGATCTTAACAGCATTTTTAGGGAAATATTTTCCTAAAAATAACAGAGGCCCAAAGATCTTACTTAGTAATCTTTCTCTTTCTTTTTTTTTTCTCCAAAATATGGTTTGTACACAGCAGCACATCATCAGACAGGAAGGCTGAGACAGCTGGCTTCCACAGTGCCCTGCAGCATTTCAGCTAGGTCATTACTCTTAAAAGGAGGCCTCAGTGTGCCAGATTAGGGGTAGAGAGAGATTTAACCTGGGTTTTCCATTTCAAACTATTCCAGTTATGAAGATCCCAGATTCCTCACCAGTTATTTTCTGGAATGAGCAAGAAATGATCTGACTCTAGGAAAAGAACTGCTCTTTGACTGGATGGATGAACCTTTCCCTGACCTGGGTAAAAATCAGGTAAATCTGAGCTGTGTAGGATTCTTCCACTCCTTTCCTGCTCTGTGTTTCTTCCAAACATGCTTAGTTACTCTTCCCTCAATGTGCTAGCTTTTGTGGATGCAACTTCTATGAGCCTTTTTCCCCCTGCTCTTCGCTCCTTTCTCTCTCAGCTCCCTCATAAAGGAAGGAGACCGGAGCAGGCAGGTGGAGAGAGGATACAAGATGCACTGGGCAGCTGGGGTCAGGGTCTCTGGAGCCTGCTGGGGCTTGCCTTGGTCACCCTGTCAAGGTGTGCACTCCTATTTCTGGGTATGTTGGCTCATACCTTGCAACTTGGGTCCTATTCCTCCATTTGCTCACTGAGCACCCTCGAGCCCTCTCAGCCCACCAGCTGGAACCCAGCTGTCGCAGAATGCTTGTAAAATTCCAAATTCTTCAAGTTATCATGACCCTGGTCAAAACATTTTTTTTTTTAACAGAAACCTCTTTTTATTCCTATCCTGTATTGCTTAACAGGTAGAGTGTTTGATTGCATTATGAAATGCCTGGGCTGGGCCACTTGCATTTTGCTGCACACATGGCTGAGTGTGGAGGGAGAATGTCCAAAATGCTGAGATCAGAAATCAGCAGGTCTTGTTTTAACATGTCGGTTGAATTCATTACCGGCTTTGTGCGGAGTGTGCAAGCAGCAACAAAAAAACCCTTCAGTGCCCAAGTGGCGTAACTGCTCTTAGCTCTTCCCTCGCGGCTCACGTCTGGCAGCTCAGGCTGATTTAACCTGTCAGACTGAAAGCTACAGAGGCAAATGGGACACCTTTGGCTCTCTTCATGAGCATCTAACAATATTTTTTCCCACCTTCTGCTGGACAGAAAAAACACTGGTGCAGCTTACCGCCTAAAGATCAGGATTTTGTGTATGTGGCCTCAATTCTACCATTTCATTAGAGGTTTAACTAACTCCATAATTAAATCTAAGGTTCTGATGGTGCTGCCATTAGGTCTGTTGGACCTACTTGACTGCTGTAATAGTGATGCATACTAATGATTAGAGCACCATTCTCCATTCCCAAACCCAGGAGTAATGAAAGTAGATTCTATTTCCATCTTATAAGTGTCTTTATGCTTATCTTTTAAGTAAAAGTTCTGGTTTCTGCTTCCATGTTTGTCTGCTTTTTATATTCAGACACTGCTCCAGGGACCTTCCAGTCTCCTGAGGCAGGGCAGCAAAGAACAACCTTTTGAAGTTTTTAATTAGTTGGATTTTCTTCCTGTTGCTAACATCTCCTGTCATATCTGCATCTGTTTTGTATCTTACTGTAGAAGCACAGACAATATGGCTGGAAAGGACCTTGAGAGGTCACCGTCCCTGAAGGGATGATCAGTAACACCTCATTTCTGACGGGTATCTGCATAACCTGTTCTTGACAACTTGCAAGAAGATATTTCCCAATCTCCCTGAGATTTTTTTTTCTAATGAGAATTAATCTTTCTTCCTGCAGTTTAAGTCTATTATTTCTTCTTCTGTCTCCATAGAATGTTTATTCCTTTACTTTTTGCAGCTGCTGATTGAGCATTTTTGGTAATATTAAGTATGCCCTCAGTTTTCTCATCTCTGTTCAACAACCTCCCATCTTCACAGCCCAAGTTTTTCAGGTGCCTGACCCTTCCTCTTGCCTTTTTCTGAGCTCCCACTGACAAACACTCTAAGATGGGCTTCTCTAACTTCTTGCTTCTTTGTTTCTGTCAATGCTCAGCACTCTATTCAGTAACCACCAGAAAAAAAAAAAAAAAAAACAAAACATGTTTATGTGTCTCTTTGAGGGACCCTTTTGCAGAAGATAGTTTAAAATATACTTTTATTCTGATCTGTATAAAACCATCTTAGTCAGAGTCTTTGGCTTTCTTTTCTTAGTCATCCTTCTGGCAAAAATACACCAACATTTGTGCATAAGCAGCTCGAAAAGTCTTCCATGTGCAGACCTGCAAGCAGGGGGAAAGGCAAATAATGGCTCATTTATGTGTAGAAGGAGAAGTGGGTTCTTTGTGAGGGAATTGAGCAAAATTTGGAGAGATGCGTTTCCAAATGAGGTGTTAACAATCCTAACCAGAGAGATTTGGTCCTCACCATAGAGATTTGGGGGTTGCTTCATGCAGGGATGCAAGGGATGTATGAACAGAGTGCTGGATGCTCAGTCTAACCTCAGCTGGTTAGAAATGCTCAAACACTACATGAAACATTTTCAGTGTCACCAGAACATTTCCTTTTGTTAACAGGAAGCAAAGCAGAGGCTTCTGCCTGTGCTTCTGGCACATGCAATGCACTTGGTGATGGTCGAGGCAGGTTGAGCCCTTAACTAAATCAGTCACCAACGAGAAATGCAAAGAGCATCCCCAGGTTCGTTATCACAGTGTCTCTTCCTTGTAAGCATCTGCTTATCGTCTGTATTCCTCTGCCTATGCTGAGAGGTTTTGCCTCTGATAACTCAGCAGGTATTCTCATCTTTTCCAGTGTGTGTTATCTGCTGCCTGGACACAGGACTAACATCCTTGCATTGTGGAGGTTTTAGATGCTGTTTTCACTAAATAAACTTTTATGAACTGTGAAGCTGCAAGTGACATAATAGGTTTGGATCTAGTGCTGTTATCAAGATCAAGGGGCTATTATGCACACACGGTGTGAAGCAATCTTTACAGTCAGAGGTGTCTGAATCATAGAAAATTATGGCTGGAAAGGGTTTCCACAGATCAGCCATTCTACCTCCCACCCAAACACCAGACAAACTCTTAACTGCAACTTCCCTGGCAGATACCTGTCTTGTGTCTTGCTAAAAGTCTCCCATGATGATGCTTTTCACAGATTTCCTCAGGCAATTTATTCCAGTGCTTGACTTTACTCACTCATTTTCCTAATGTGTAATGCAGACAGGACTAATGTCTAACTTATCTTTAGACAAGAAAGCAGTATGGTAGAGAAAGGTACTATTTCTACCTATCCCTATCTCTAGCAGAACTGTAACAGGAGAGTGACACACTTTAACGTGTCGAAAGAGCTAACCCAGAGAGACCTGTGTAGATACATACGTGGATCTGAGCATGGCAGCAGTGAACGTGTCAGGGAGCCATGTAAATTAGGTGTCTGGAAGTGCTGAGCTCTGGCACTTTTCTGAACTTTCTCCCTCTCTGAGCCCTAGATGTCTTAGTGCTATGGAGTGATGCTTCCCTCCACGCAGGTTTCAGAGCTCTGAGCCTTCACCTGGAGATTCTCTTTTGGCATCAGAGGCAGCGTTCACTCCTTTTCTTCCATCCAGGTTGTCAGGAGGAGCAATAAACTCATAAATCACTCAGTTGTGGAGCATTCATGCAAGATGAGTAAAATTGGGTTCAATGTCCTCTTTTGCCGAACAAGTCCAGGCTCATAACTTTCTACAAAGGTGCTCGCAGTTTTCCCCTGTTGCAATGTCCTGCTTGACATGACAGAAGTTTCATTGCACTGGAAAGCAAGACTGTGATTTTCAGCCTGGCAATTAGATGCTCGTGTTGAAGCTTGGAATGGTGGGTTTTGGCCTGACCACAAGGATTGCATCAATATTTTATGCAATATTTGTTTCGTGCAAAATGTGTACACAAACTTTGGCTGAAAGAGCAGGCATCACTCTCCACCCCAAACCACTTTTCCTGGGAATCGTGCTCTCTTTCCATGACTCACTAAGCATTTCACTTTTCCACAGAGTGGAACAAGCTCAACAGGTGAAGCAGAGCCTACTCAGCCCTCAGTTACACACCCTTTGGGAGGTGAGCAACAGCAGTTTGAATTGTTCCCACAAAGAACTGAGCCCTGTGGCCCACTTCCTGGTGCTTGCTGCACAGCATTCAACTTTTTCCATCCAGTTGCATTTCAAAGGAAAAGAGCAGTTTCCCCTGGACTTCATATGGACGCAAATTTGGGAGTACAGAGTGATCTTGCCTACCCACATGGCAGGCAGAGTGTTGGGCAGGGGCTGACCTGTGCACTGCTGTCCCAATGGGCCCAGAAATGGAGCTGCTGCAAGAGAGAGGAGATCATGCCAGAACCCTCCCCCTCCCTTCATGGTAACGTACTAGTGAACAAAGATCTTGTTGGTCCCAACAGGTGGAAACAGCTGTATTAAAATTCAATTGGCCTTCCCAAAAATATGCAAGAAATCTACAGATCTGAAAACTTCCCTTGTCCTGGTTCTGTGAGCTAAATCCTCAATGAAATTTAGTCCTATTACACCAGTAATGTGTTAAAGGATGTTCACAGAATCATATGAATCATATAATGGTTTGGGTTGGAAGGGACCTTAAAGATCATCCAGTTCCACCCCCCCTGCCATGGGCAGGGACACCTGCCACTAGACCAGGTTGCTCAACGCCTCATCCAGCCTGGCCTTGAACACTTCCAGGGATGGGGCATCCACAGCTTCTCTCAGAAACCTGTTCCAGTGCCTCACCACCCTCTCCGTGAAGAACTTCTTCCTGATATCCAATCTAAACCTTCCCACTTTCAATTTAAACCCGTTACCCCTTGTCCTGTCACTACAGGCCCTTGTAAAAAGTCCCCCCCCAGCTTCCTCGTAGCCCCTTCAGGTACTGGAAGGTGCTATAAGGTCTCCCCGGAGCCTTCTCTTCTCCAGGCTGAACAAGCCCAACTCTCAGCCTGTCCCCATAGCAGAGGTGCTCCAGCCCTTTGAGCATCTTCGTGGCCTCCTCTGGACTCACTCCAACCAGTCTATATCCTTCTGATATTGAGGGCTCCACAGCTGGACGCAGCACTCCAGGTGGGGTCTCACCAGAGCAGAGTACAGGGGCAGAATCCCCTCCCTCGACCTGCTGGCCACACTTCTCCTGATACAGCCCAGGATACGGTTGGCTTTCTGGGCTGCAAGTGCACACTGCTGGCTCATGTCCAGCTTTTCATCCACCAGTACCCCCAAGTCCTTCTTGTCAGGGCTGCTCTCCATCCATCTCCACCCAGTCTATTTTAAAATTGTTTAAAACGTTGACGGCTTTTAAAATTGTTATCCTGCATCTTAGGGAACAGAGCACCAATTAATTAACATAACCTTCTTGCTACTATTCATCAAAGAATTTTTATCTAATTACAGTAGTTTACTACAAACTTTTCCCCAGGGAGTTTCAGACTGTGGTATTGCTAGGTGTGCTGAATAAGTTAAGGATGCACATTTCTAATTCTGCCATTCAGGAGTATTTTAATGCCTAATTCCCACAGAGTTTCTTATCTCTTTTGTTTTAATTTAAGATGTGGTTAAGGCAATTTTGGAAAATGAATTAACAACCAGTAGAGAGAATCTGAGATTGAAACCAGCTGAAGAAAATGAAAGATGAGCAAAACAAAACAATAGACCTCAAGAACGTAGAGTTGACTAAATTCAGGTGGTGTATCACTAAAATTTCATGGGAAGCCAGTCAGAGGGAAGAGTAAGATAAGGAGAATGGCTGTCTCTCAGAAATGAACAATATGAAGGACAGATACAGATAAATTCAGACAGGACACAGAGGCAGTTTGACTCTGTTATTTCATACTGTCCTCAAATGCAAGAGGAACAAAAATTGAAAGGAAGTCATATTAATAGTTACAGGAAAAGAAGAATGAGCATAAGCAATTACATGATGTGAATGACCAAGACATAAAAGAAGATACAACTTGTAAAAAGGTGACAAATAACAAGAAATTTGGCTATAAATGACCTTAGTAACGGAAGATCCAAGCAAGAGGAAGGTCTCTGCTTTACTTGGCGAACAGCTCAGTGTGGAGAAGGCTAAAACATTCAGTTCTTTCTTTTGGTCAGCTTTCCGTAAAAAGTTCAATGATGAGCAAATCTATAATAATTCATACCAGCCCAAAAAGTGTAAGATTTCAGCCTGGAATAAGGAAAGTATGGGGTAGGGAGATCTTGGAGAGTAAATTTCTTAGATGTTTGATGTTTCAGCATGGCTGATAAGTTGCCCAGTATGATATTTAAAGACAGGGTGAAGCAACCTCAGTGGAGAACATACAGGAAGGGAACAAGGGTTCAGGAAAAACATCTGCCCTTAAGAGAGAAGGAGAGAATTGGAGAAGAAATAGAGACTAGCAGCTCTTACTGACAACAACTGAAAACAACTAATTGTAAGTATCTGGATGACAAAAAAAATTCTGGTACTTGCCAACATAGACGTCAGGAGTAAATTACATCAGTTCAACTGTATTTTCTTCTTCAAAAGGGTAATTGGTCTCATGGTTCGGGGAGAGGTAATACACCATGTGTCCTGACTTTAACAGGGCTTTTGACACTCACTTTCGATGCCCTTACGAGGGTGTTAACAAGGCACAGGTAGGATGAAATCAGTAGAAAAGTACAAGGAAAACTGTGTTTCTCCATGATTTGTTGTCAAAATGAAAGGACTGTGGTTTCTGTAAGGCACTTAAGTTCAATTCTGCTAAGTTTTCTACTCAATATGAGAATATATTTTGTTTTACATGCTCACACAGGATGGAACAAGAAGTAACAAGCTTAGGTTTCAGCAAGATTAAGTTTAGAAGTTAGTAGAAACATTTCTAACCAGAAGTGGTACAAGAAGAAGGAAACAACTGCAGAGTGTCCATCACTGGAGGTCTGTAATAACAACTTAAACAAACACCTGCCAGGGATGACAATTGTAGTTGACCCTGGGTCTTCTCTCCTTCCTTTGTTGCTGTGACTAAAGGCATTAAAATTAAAAAAATTGACTGCAAATTCAATAACCCCCCCTACTTTTCCTAACTTTAAAAAGAGAAGAACCCTCCCATTGGTTTGTGAAGTCAGGCACTTACCTAGCTTTGAGAATCAAAGCCTCTATCACATCAAATGTTAGTGATGTTTGCGAAGACCACTATTTATCTGTTTCTTTTATCTTTGTTTCTAAAGGCTGTAATCATAATTAAGTTCCAACATTGCTGCTGTGGTTCATGTTAAACTTCTTGCTTTGCAGTGGCATAGCTGAGGCACTGATCCGTCCCTGGTGCTGCTAATTACAGGGTGAACATTCATGGCAGAGAACTATTAAAAAAAAGGGGTTTGTTGTGGGAGACTAAGCGCTAAATGGAAATTCAGGCATTTACCAAGAAAAGCAGGACCAACACGGAGAAAATCGTTCCAATAAGCGAACATGACGAAAGAGAGCTTCAGCAAACGCAGCTCTTCAAAAGAAGTGTCAGTGTTACTGCCTCAGGCTCAGCACATCCACTGGTGCCTGCTGGGGTGGAGGTCTCTGCTCCAGCAAAACCTCTGCATGTCCCAATGTGCACAGCCATAAAGGTGGCCTGCTTGGAAGGGGGACAATTACTGAGCCACCAAAAATGTTCTGCTGAAAAATACTGACAGGGAAAGGCCTGACAGCCTGGAACTGTGAGCCGGGGGACTAAGCCTGGGAACCAAGTCTGCAAACCAGAAGCACTCAAGAAGTGCAGCTGGCATCTTTGAAGTACAGTCGGGTACTTGGAAACCAGAGACATCCTGAGATACTATCTAAAGGCCCCAAAACGAGAAACTGTAACAGCAACTTATCATCTGAAAAAGTGGAAACAGTCTGGGAAAATAAAAGAACAGAAAACAACATCATCTGTTGGCTGTTACAGGTGAAAAATCAAAATTATCAGCAGCTACTGGCTGCTCAAGGTGATGGTGTTGTGCACCTTCTTATGCCTCTATGATATATGAGAAACTTATTTTTTATCCAAAATGAAGCTTCTCTCTCTGAGAACTTCCCATGCAGCACATGCTTTTCCTTTCCTAAAGAGCCTGAATCCCGCACAAACTTTCTACGAGCACTTGGATGCACACCAGGGATGCCTGGTGCAGATCCTCTCCAGAGTGAGACTCTTGTCTATTTATCTTATTGGACTCCCCTAGGGCCCAGTTTTGGGGGTTTGTCTTCCCACCTCTGGGATGGTTGGGTGCCCCTCTGGGATCAGTGTGTCCTCTCCTTTGGGATGGTTTAGACCCTTCTGAAATCTAATTCACCTGATAATAGCCAGTATTATATACCTGTATAAGTAATCTATCATATCAGCTGCTGTATTGTTGATAAGTTGCTTCACTAATAATGTTTGTAGTGACCCGAAATAGCATATACCTTCTTGGTTGTTGCTATGCAATTGGTTGCTGCTACTATTAACTGCTGCCATACTGACGATTGATACTGATTGTCATTTGTAATAGCTTGATGTATGTACATATTTACTTTATTAATCATAGATATAGTTGATATTGGTGATTTTTGTGGTATTTGTGCTAATGTGTAATAAGGTAGAGAAATTCTGAATTTTTGTCAATTCTCAATTTTTTGTCAAATTCTCAATTTTTGTCAATGACTTCAGAGACAACATGAACTTAATGAACTCAGACAGATCTTTAAAGTCCCTTCCAACCCAAACTGTTCTACGGTTCTATGAAGTTTAAAGGATAAAAGCCTCCATGTCCTTGTGTATTATGGAGTCCTACAAACCACGGTCATGATCTCTGCCCACCCACAAGCCAGGTAGCCCTTTAGGTTGTGACACAACCTAAGGGTTCTTCTCCCCTTTAGGGAAGATACACCTGCATTGATCAAATGGCTTGTCATCCACTGAAGATGTTTGAGAACAGACTGCTCTCCTTCTGCAGATCCATGATCATAGAATCACAGAATGGTTTGGTTTGGAAGGGACCTTAAAGACCATCTAGTTCCAACCCCCCTGCCATGGGCAGGGACACCTTCTACTAGACCAGGTTGCTCAAAGCCTCATCCAGCCTGGCCTTGGACACTTCCAGGGATGGGGCATCCACAGCTTCTCTGGGCAACCTGTTCCAGTGCCTCACCACCCTCTCCCTGAAGAATTTCTTCCTAATATCTAATCTAAACCTTCCCACTTTCAATTTAAACCCATTACCCCTTGTCCTGTCACTACAGGCCCTTGTAAAAAGTCCCCTCCCAGCTTCCTTGTAGGCCCCCTTCAGGTACTGGAAGGCTGCAATAAGGTCTCTGACATCCTTGTCTCAAAAGCGGAGAGACATGGATTTGACGGATGGACCACTCAATGGATAAAGAGCTGGCTGGATGGCAGCACTCAGAGTTGTGGTCAACGGCTCAGTGTCCGAGTAAAGAACGGTGACATGTGGTGTTCCTCAGGGGTCGGTGTTCGGACCGGTGCTCTTTACCATCTTCATTAGTGACATGGATGATGGCATTGAGTGCACCCTCAGCAAGTTTGCTGATGACACCAAGCTGTGTGGCGCGGTTGACACGCTGGAGGGAAGGGATGTCATCCAGAGGGACCTGGACAGGCTGGAGAGGTGGGCCACTGCCAACCTCATGGAGTTCAACAAGGCCAAATGCAAGGTCCTGCAACTGGGTCGGGGAAGTCCCAAACACAAGTCCAGGCTGGGGGGGGCATACAACGCA
>NW_010269150.1:59709-64618 GCF_000690775.1 Eurypyga helias
TTGGCCACTGCCAACCTCATGGAGTTCAACAAGGCCAAGTGCAAGGTCCTGCACCTGGGTTGGGGCAATCCCAAGCACAAGTACAGGCTGGGCAGAGGGGGAATGAAGTGCAGCCCTGAGGAGAAGGACGTGGGGGTACTGGTGGATGAAAAGCTGCACATGAGCTGGCAGTGTGTGCTGGCAGCCCAGAAAGCCAACCGTATCCTGGGCTGTATCCAGAGAAGTGTGGCCAGCAGGTCGAGGGAGGGGATTCTGCCCCTGAACTCTGCTCTGGTGAGACCCCACCTGGAGTGCTGCGTCCAGCTGTGGAGCCCACAACATCCGTGGTGTTGCAGGGTCGGGCTGTTGAGCTCGCAGCTGCTCGCAAGGCCCGCTGCAGCTGAAGAAGCAGCCGGTGGTCTGAATACTTGTTACCACAAAAGCTGGGGAAAAAGGGGCTGTTCACCAGTGCCGCCTGCTCCTCTCCCACAAAGTGTTGGTTTGTCACCGCTGAAAGTGGAGGCTCAGTGACATGAAGCATTTAGGCGGTGTTGAGCAGAAAGTATTTGGCACCAGGTCTCCTAGCCTAGCCATGAAAGAAGCAAATTGGTGGGTACAAGTTAAATTAGTATTTACCAAGTTAAAGCTTAAAAATCTAAACTTCACCACACATGAATTTATACATGAATTTTAGCTTCTCCAGAACAGTTTTGTTCTCATGTATGTGGACATTGGCTAGGTAATAAATATGGATAATACAGATGTATATGGATTTTGGTGGAGTACCATCCTGTTTTCTCATGATGCTACCAGGAGCCATTTCTGTGACTCATGAATACATGACTCACAGTTCCAGCATGAAATCGATGGAGTTACACACCTTGCCCTTTAGGTTTCCTCCCCTACTTTCTCCCCTAATTACCTCAAATTGCATCAACTACAACCTGCTTTAATATGACCAAGTATCTGCTGTGTGTCTCTTCAGGCCCACCGACGTACTTGCTGTGAATGTGTCTGCTGCAAAAAGCCAGCGAACTGAGGGCCAAAATGAAACCAAACCAGCCATACTCCTTGCACGAAGCTTCAGTTTTCCAAAACTTCTTCCCTCTAGTGGAAAGCTATTGCAAAACGTCCTCTGTACCATGAGCTTGCAAGATCTCTGCCACCGTAAGGCAGCCCTCCCCTACATGTGCTTTTCAAAAATAAACGCCTCCTGTCTTTCATGGTGTTTCAGCCTGAGTTCATTAGGTTCACGTTGCCTCTGAAGCCGTTGACAGAAGACATTATAACAGGCTGTGTGGGAGTGGATTTACAGGTACTGTGCTGCGTTTGGAAATGCTAGGGACAAATTTTCAGACTGTAATGGAAGAATCACAAGTCACACATCCGAGACACATCCTCCGCTTGTCATCTTGCATATCTCAGAAGACACGAAGCAAGTGGAGGGGGGAGGGCAGAAAGCCTTCAAATGAAACAAAACTTTAAAGAGTGTGCTCTGGTAAAGATGAATACAGCTGAAAATGGGATAGGTGATGGATACAATAAAATTTCCTCTCCAAGACAACTTAGGCTGCAAGAAATACGATTATTAATCTGCCCACAGTATTATCTAATCTTTGAGTCTTGCCTCCATAAGACAAATAATATTATTAGTGTATTTGCAAATCCTCTTTCTTATATTTTATTTGGTTCTTACATTATCTCAAAAGTTGTAATTTAATTTGGGAGTTTTTTATTGTAACTGATGCCAGCTTTAGAAAACCATTAGTGTCCCTGTAGGTTAAAACCATAACTGAGTCTTTCCTGCTTTCTTATCTTCTGTTCCTTCTTCTATGCAGATGGTGCCTTTTCTTGGGAAGGTTAAGTCAATATAGTATTTTTAAATATTTGTGGAAAAGCTGAGAGATTACTTTTTTCCTAGCTGTTCTGCTAAAATGAAATTATTCTTTTAATAGATGTAGATGTGTCTTTTCTGGAGAGAACTCTCTAAAAGCTTCATTCTGGATTGCATCAGAACCACAGGGCTCTGATAGGTACAGACCCTTCTGGAGCAGAGCCACAGAAAACACAGTTGTGGGCACCGCCTTCTTTTGAAGTTTAAAGACCAAACCAGGATGTACCTATGGGGGGGGTGGGGTGGGTGTGGGTGTGTCACTTCTTGAGGTTGTTTCACTCTGAAAGGGAAGAGAGGAGGGTATCCTAGCCTAAAGAAATCAGCACTTCAATCAAGAATGCACTTGCCTGAGGGAGGGAAGGAGGTTGTGATTTCTCTCTCAGCTTCCCATTATTTGTAGGTTTTGTCAGTAATTCTTTAATTTAAAATGTATAGCAGTTCTTGGACCAGGGACTGGACCCAAAGACTCCCCATTTCATGTCCAGGTGTGCAGCATATCCAGCAAACTACACCTCTAAAGCCATTCTTGCTTGCTTTCTAGTCCAGTGAACCTCAAATTCTACGTTGGTAGCTAGGAGGCTCTCCAAGAATGGAGGTCTGAGTCTCCTCAAGCTGAGAAAGAACAAAATGTGGCCTCCTGTGAGCTGTGAGCGTGCTCTGCCTCCTGCACAAGGCAGGTGTCTTTGTCTCTGGATGTGTGAAAAAGAACGGCTTCTGCTCTGGCACCACAATAAACAAAGGAGAGCCACAAAACATCTCCCACCCTGTACACTCCTAGCTGTCAGCCCCTTTCAGCTCAAGAACTTCCTGAGACAGAGTGATTTATATTTACCAACTCCAAGTGAATTTCATCTCACTGGCAACTTCCATCTCTGCTACATCCTTTTTTGAGGTCTGATTTCAAATTTCTGTTAGGAATAGGACTCAAAGACACATTGTCATTCTTCAGTTTCGCCCACTGATTACTTTCAAGAACTTTCAGCTGAAGACTGCTGTGTTTTGAGGAGCCCCTAGTTTTCCATGTTTATGGCATGGGAAAACTAGTGAATCAACTTTTCTGGATTCCCAAGGAGACATAATGAAGATGACTTCAGCTGAGGTGCACTGAAGATTACAATGAAAACTTCTGGAAGAAGAAGAAATAAATACCAGTAACAGAGCCTGCTTTTCAAGAACTTTCAGCTGAAGACTGCTGTGTTTTGAGGAGCCCCTAGTTTTCCATGTTTATGGCATGGGAAAACTAGTGAATCAACTTTTCTGGATTCCCAAGGAGACATAATGAAGATGACTTCAGCTGAGGTGCACTGAAGATTACAATGAAAACTTCTGGAAGAAGAAGAAATAAATACCAGTAACAGAGCCTGCTGGCTGGCATCTCCTAAAATGTTAAGTTTTAGGCTTAGTAGTTGGCAGGTACACAAGGGGCAGAAAGAAATACGTCTGATAGAGCCTACTGGCTATTCATTTTCCATTATATTTAAATAAAAGAAAGGAGAAATCAAGTGAACAGTGCACACTAGTGGAAAAAATATTTTCTCTCTTAATTGATTTGGTTGACTGAATATCAGTGTTTTTCAGTGTCAGATACACAAATGGCTGTTGATGGGAATCATTACGTCTGAGTCTGCACTTCCTTTCTGTGGGAACTGCTATTAAGACCTAAGTGCCAACAGAAGTAAAGCTTTCAACCTCCCCCTGCTATGACAGTTTATCATTATGAATGCCATTTCAACACCGTGAGCTGAACAAGGTGCACAGATGAAGTGGGATACAATTTACTTTTACACAGCTAATACATTGCTAATTACACCCGCATAAATATTGAAACAGGAATTTCTAATGACATTAACCATTACTCTCTTTTAAATGTGTTTTGCTGGAGGACTGTTAATCACCGTTTCAAGTATAATGAAGCAGAAATAAAGGGAGTTTTTATTATTTTTAGCTTTTAGTAGCGAGGTGAAAAGAGTAAGTATTTTTTATCTGTTTGCCTACAAGAGGCCAATGCAAACATCCAGTAATGTCAAGGTTTCTGCCATTAATAACAAATAAAGTCATCCTGATGAACACACAGACCTGAAACAACTTTTTATTACTATTATTATTATTATTATTATTGAAAAGGTACAGAAAATTGGACATCTCTACATAGGCTTTCTATATGGCTATATGGAAAAACTACATAGATGCCACCCTGCCTGTTCATCATGAAAGATGGAACAGAATGACATTTCTAAAATTAGTGACATTTCCTGTAGGTACGAATATAAGCTTGTCCCAGACTAGGACCTCTTGTCCCTTTTCCAGCTACCTGCTGCTGTTGGCCTTCTCTGACCAGCCCCTCTCCTCCCTTCCCTCAAGATCACACGCCCTGTGCATTCCCCAGGTCAACGCACCTCCTCAGCCAGGACTCTCTGCAGCTATTTGTCCTCAGCCAAGGTCCCCACTGCCACAAACACTGTTTGTGCCTTTTCTCCTGTCCAAAGGGAAGTTTACAACTGAGGATAGCTGGAGGAAGGAGAGTCTAGCTGCCTTGCAACACCACAGAGAAGTCATAGCAGAAGAGAGTCGTATCATGCTGATCCACACTAGAGTAACTTGCTCATTTTAAGTCACCCCAACCCACGCTGAAAGCTCATTGCAGACACTCCAGGACATATCTCTCCTTTTGCTCCTTGAGGATTCAGAGTACCTTGGGGCCCAACATCCTGCGTAGATGTGCTTGGCAGGGCGCTAACCCTGGGCATGTTCTGGATGGGGCTCCTGAGGAGGGCATCTCCAGACATATTACAGGGATGGCAGGAGAGTCTTTTCCTGAGGACACTGTTGAGGCAATCCTGAACCAGCCACCTTGACAAGAAGAGCAAACCTTCAGTCAATAAAGCATTAACTCTTAATCTCTAGGCCACTGATTTCATTGATTTCACAAATAGAGGGAATTTTTTAAAGCATGCAGCACCCAGACCTGTGAAATAATGAAATAAGGGCATGAGTTACCTATCAATACCTATTGCAGCCCTGAGGAGAAGGACCTGG
>NW_010269151.1:0-308 GCF_000690775.1 Eurypyga helias
GGGGAGGGGGTCGCAGCAAAGGGGCTCCCTGCGTGAGCGGCTTTCCTTGGGGGTCCCCCCCAGCCCTGCGCAGTCCTCAGCTTTCCCCATCCCTGACAAAGGGATCCGGCTCCTGCCCGATGGGATCCTGGCACAGGCTCCTGTCCCGTTTTCCCTGGTCGTAGCATCAGAGAAAGGGGCGAAAAGCCGCTGCGGGAGAGGATTTGGGAAGCTGGAAGGTGGAGCGTGCTGATCCCTCTTCCTGATCTTTGCAGTCTCGTCCTTGGCCGAGGCTCCCCCCCCCCACCCCCACACCATACACGCCACCA
>NW_010269151.1:433-24685 GCF_000690775.1 Eurypyga helias
TATGGCAGGACACGAGGACGGGGCGAGACTCTGTGGTGTTTCTTGGCTGCGGGACCAGTCCCCGGGGGTTACTGCCCAGTTCAGAGCAGTCCCAGGGCTGCACGAACATCACGCAGGGGAACGGGCAGCGCTCAAGGCCAACCCTCCAGGCAGTTATGGGGGGCCCAGGGAAAACCCCTCCCTCCGTAGTCTGGGAGAATCCATGCACAGAGCTTGGCCAGGCTGGATCCGGAGTCTGTCTGCTGAGCCAGGTTTATGTAAGCTCGGATTTGCAGTGGCAAGAGATGCTTAAGGATCAGCTTGTCTTTGGAAAATGTATAAATACATGGCTCCTGGCCCGAGGATGTACCCATAGCCCAGTATTTGTCTTGGTCCCAGATCCTTGGAGAGACTCTGCCATCTCTCACTTGCTCTCAGCTTGGCCTCCAGTCCCTGTTGAGCACTTTCCAGGAGCACGCATGGAGCAGGAGTGCCAAAAGGCACTGTCTCTGTCCTTGATAGAGGTACCTCTTGTTGCTCTTCTGGCAGACCCATGGGTGCTCCGTGCATGAGACCACAACCCCGCTCCAGCTCACTGGCTCAGCAGGAGACACCGCTGTACTGCGGTCTTCCCTTGGCACGCGCCTCTGGACTGGCAGGATGCGGGGACAGGCGGGTCGCTGCTCAGGCCCAGGGCGTGACAGTCCTGCCTTTCCTGTGTTAACATCACAACGGCATCACTGCGCCTTCCTCTGCAAAGGTGCTGAGCCCCAGGCCCGGGAGCTGACCGTCGGGAGGGATGCAGGTGGGGATGGCGAGTTCGGACCACAGGCAATGCTCTTCACCTCTTGTGCCACGGAAGTGAAGGTGGCACTAGATAATGCTGCTTATTCCAAGAACCAGGGATGGCGGAAGAAACCTGACTGGGACCCTGATCCAGCACTGCTTGCTGAGCCAAAGCAAGTGCGATCTGGAGTGGGGTTGGTGGGACAGTGAGCTGCCTTTGCTGGCAGACTTAACATCAGCACGTCGCTGCTTTGTGTTGCAGGTGGGAAGGCAGCCGTAGCTCACTATGGCCCTGGCAGACAACGCGGGCTGTGCCAAACCCAGCGAGGACATCCCCTTCCCAGAGATCATTGAACTCAATGTGGGCGGACAAGTCTACATCACCCGCCACCCCACCCTGGTCAGCGTGCCTGGCTCGCTCCTCTGGGAGATGTTCACCCAGAAGAATGTCCGCTCCCTGGCCCGTGACAGCAAGGGACGGTTCTTCGTGGATCGGGATGGCTTCCTCTTCCGCTACATCTTGGATTACATGAGGGACCAGCAGCTGGTGCTGCCTGACCACTTCCCGGAGAGGAGCCGGCTGCAGCGAGAGGCCGAGTACTTCATGCTGCCGGAGCTCGTGAAGATGCTGGCCCCCAAACTCAGCAAGCAGAACTCGCTGGGCGATGACCCATGCCAAAGCGACCCGGAGGAGCTCTCTCCCAGTGCGGATGCCACCCGCAACCTGACCTCTGCCAGTGCCACGCTCCCCAGTGCTGTGGCTGGTGGCCCCGGTGGTGCCGTTACCACCAGCACGGGTGCTGCCAGCACTGATATCCGCAGGGCTGGCTTCATCACCATAGGCTACCGGGGCTCCTACACCTTGGGCAGGGACAGCCAGACGGATGCCAAGTTCCGCAGGGTGGCCCGGATCATGGTCTGTGGCAAGACCTCGCTGGCCAAGGAGGTGTTTGGGGATACCTTGAATGAGAGCAGAGACCCGGACAGGCCCCCGGAGAGGTACACGTCCAGGTACTACCTCAAGTTCACCTTCCTGGAGCAAGCCTTTGATAAACTGGCCGATGCTGGCTTCCACATGGTGGCTTGCAACTCCACAGGCACCTGTGCCTTCGCCCACGACCAGACAGACGACAGGATCTGGACCTCTTACACCGAATATGTTTTCTATCGTGAGTGACATACAAAAAAACCTCCCCCTCACAAACCAAACACCGACTCTCCCTTTCCTCTCCTGTGCTGGCTGTTGCCTAGAAGGTAGACATGCGAGCCCCGAATCCCAGCGTTTCCCCCTTTGCCTCCTTTTGAGTTTGTTCTTGGGTTTTTTTCACCCCTCATCCTTCCTCCACGTTGAACCTGTTCAGCTCTTCCTTGTAGCCACTGCTGACCACCAACCTTCTTCCCTCTCTCCGACTTCTGCAGTAGCCGCCTGTAGCTCCCAACCTTCCCTGGATGAGTGGACTTGGACACTGTTGTGCACATGTTTTGGGAGGGGTGGGGGGGTGATACACCAGACTCTGCTCTGGGCTGGGATTCCTGCAGCTGGATGAGCTTGTCCGTGCTGGACACTGAACTCTGCTCCCGTGCCCTTACGCTGTGCAGCTCCCCAGGAACGCACCGCCCACACTGTATTTGATCTGCCAAGGGGTTCGAGTGAGAAAGCATTGATTTGAGGATCTGGAGAAAGGTGGGAAGCAGAGAGGAGGGTGGGCGGGTTGGGGGGGTGGAAAGATGAAGCCTCGCAGCACGGATACATTGCCATTAGCCCATGTAAGCAGCTTAGCGTTTAGACTGTCAGTGCTTGGGAAGGTTAGATAAAGATGCACCCTGTGTTTGCAGTTCTGATTCGAAGCATCACCGCTGCTCTGGGATGCCTTTGGGGGTGGGTTTTTGGGGGGGTGGGAGGGGGCGGATAGACAGATGCTCTGTTTCTGTGTATGTGGAGGGAGGTTGGGGGTGGAGCAGGGAGGGCTTTATATGCTGTAGGGTGTAAAATGTTTATACATGTCTTAAACTGGTTGGAGATCTGTCAGAAAAAAGTTCCTCCGGGGTGCGATAGTGACGTGGGTTCAGAGGGATGGAGTTGGGTCGCTCCGGTGAGTGGCAGTCGGGGTCGGCCGCGGCCACGACTTCACAGATTAAAGAGAATTTTTGCCCAATATTAAAACCTTTGCCATTTTGGCAATCTCTTGTGAAGGTCTCTCCAATCACAGCTCTCCAAGGCCTGCTTTTGGTCAGGAGGCTGGCTGCTGCTGCTTTACTATGCCTGGGCAATGTGTAATAAAGGAACAAAAATGACTCGTCTTCGTGTGCCGAGGTGCAAAGGAGGTGGCACTGGTTTTGTGCTGTTTGCACCCAGGGGTGTTGCTTGAGCAGGACAACAGCGCTGGCGGCAATGTGCTTTAGTTGAAGGGAAGAAGAAAGGAAGACACAGTTACCGGAGCCCTCTTGCCTTTCTCTGACCCCCTCCTTCTCTTAGAACCCTCGCTCCCATCCCAGCTGGGCCGAAGTGCGGTGCAGCACATCCCTGCAGGGATGCTGATGCAAGTGGTCAGGTCTAGGACCACCCACTCCCATGTCTGCAGACCACTGGATTCATCCCCACCACTCAAGCAGGGTCTTGCAAGCTCTGGCTCAAGGGGTCAGCCCACAGATCTCAATGCCTGCAGGAGCAGCCACAGACCCCAACCTCTGCCTGCTCCCTCCCTGAAGCTCTGCCACATCTCCACTCCCTTATACCCACCATCCATCCCTGGTCCTCCATCTCAGCCACTGCAAAACTTGAGGATTGCCGTGCCAGGCAAAGGGGCATTTCTCTTGGGGGTTCATCTGGGAGGAAGGTTTGGAGCTGGTTTCCGAGGAAGTGGGAGGGCTGCAGTCTTTTGGCACACAGGGTGAGCAAAAGCTTTACAGTGGTCTTCCCTCTTCCCTAAAGAAGAGGAAGGTGAAAATTATATTTTTATAAGGGCCTGTTCCTCATTGCAACAGTATCTTGAAGAGGAAATTACAACCAGCTTTAAAATAAAGAAAAAGGAACTTGAGCTCTGTGTGGAGAGGCTGAAGGACAAAATTAAAACCTTTTAAATAAAGGGGGAGGGGACATGCGCTCTCTGCTTGCTTGGTTTTGTTTTGTTTTTTTAACTAAAGCTTTTTCTGGTCATAATTAATTAGGACCAACTGGAAAAAGAAATTGCTGCCTCGTGAGAAATGCTGGTGTTTTGAAGTTTGCTTTTCCCCTCTGGAACTGGACTGAAAAATTGATCTCAGAGGAGGAAGCATTTATCCTGAGGGAGAGACCATAATGGCAAAGTCAACATTTAGGTGGTTTTGATCTGCCAGGTTATATGATCTGTGCTGCTAAAACCAATACCCCAAGTGAAATACAAGCAGTGCAGAAGGATTTACTTTTGAGTCACTTTAGAGTCTGACGGTTTTCATGAAAACTGATACTTTGGGGGTGGTGGTGGGGAAAACGTTCTGTTGAGATCTTTTCTTTGCATATCTCTAGTAATGGAAGGAGTGTCCTCTTGCTGCTGCCCATGGCTGGGAGGAGAACCTGGATCATTTGATCCTTAGAAGAAACCACTTGCAGAGAGATGGTGGCATGGAAAAACAGCTATTGGAGGTTCTTGTCCTCTGAACAATCATGGCAAGTCACTCTAGCTAGGGGAAAAAAAAAGAGGCAAGGGGTGGGTGAGTTGAGTTGGGAAGATCTCAGTCTCCAGGGCTTCAAGGAGATGGTGCAGAATGTGCTCTCCTAATGTTGCCTGTTTTGCTGGCTTTTCCTGGGAATGTGCCTGCATTACCATGTGTTTCCAGATCCTGAGCTGCCTGCTAGACCACCGTGGTCTGTCTCTGGGTTGGGTTTGTTCAAAGCACCCAGACCTACGTAGCTGTCATTGAGCTTGTGATCTCCCCTCAGCATCTCCCACCATCCAGCATGCTCACAGGGACATAAAAGGCAAAAATCAAGCCTTGTTCAGTTTCCTTCCCTCCAGCCAGTCCTGGCTGTTGGACCTGGAGGTGATTTTTCTCTTCCCAAGAAAGTGGTGTGACCCAGGCACTGATTTCTGCCAGTGCACAGCTGGATTAAGGCAGTGCTCCCCAGCCAGCACCGCAGCACAGCCCCAGATCCTGTTAGAGACTCTGGCAGCAGCACCCTGCCCCTATCCCTGAGCTGTAAGTGAAGACCCTCCACGTGTGCAGCAGATCCAGGCTTTGGAGAGGAACCAGCTGCCCTCAGCTCAGCCTTGGTTGGCTTTGCTCTGGCATAGGAGGGCCGGCATCTCCAGAGAAGGGTGCGTGGGCAGGCAGATTGCAGAGCACACCCGTAGTAAGCCAGAGCGGGTTGCACATGCACTGGGGGATTAATTAGTCACGTTGTCTGCAAAACCTCAGGGCCGGGAGGGATCCCTGTGATTATTCTAATCTGACCTGCACGGAGCACCCACCAGCTTTTCCAGTGGGAACCCTGTTGTGAATGAGAGATGAGGACTGTGTCCAGAGCTGATCCTTCCCCAGATGCCAGACCACCTACCACCTTGGCCTTGAGGATGGTTTTTAGGATACCGTAAGCAACCCACAACCTCCTAAGGAGGCCTCGGTGTGACAGCAGGTCCTTTGTGGAAGAGTGTGGACCACGGTGGGGGTGAGTGTCCTTTGGGAAGGCGTCTGGTCTTACTGCAAAGCTCAGCTGCTGCTGAGCTTGCCAGAAACCAAGGAATGTTTGCATAAAGTGCTTTAAGCTTTCGAAGCTTTGTTTTCCCTCTGAGGGGTAATGTAACTCACCCT
This sequence comes from Eurypyga helias, assembly GCF_000690775.1. Taxonomy (NCBI): domain Eukaryota; kingdom Metazoa; phylum Chordata; class Aves; order Eurypygiformes; family Eurypygidae; genus Eurypyga; species Eurypyga helias. The sequence goes on from NW_010269151.1 coordinate 5,987, forward strand.
TTCATTTAGAGATCCCCAGAAAATCATCCATCCCAAAATAATATCCCTTGTTAAAACGAGGCAGGACATGAACACGGGCTAGGTCTGCGTTCCCAGGCAAGCACCCTACCCTCAAATTGCTGGTTACTCGCTTGGCGTCATGCTCTGCACGAAAACTGCAGGAACTGAGCTTTCCCCATAAGGAAAAGCCAAATCCCGTCTGTCTCCGTGAGACACTTCTGCCACCCTGAGAGAACATCTGAAAACATTTCATCTCTAGGCCTGTCTTCAGCTGCTCTCTGAGGAGACCCTCTTCAGTGGTAGAATGCCCTGCCCTGCCCAGAGGCTGAGCTCTCCCCAATCTGCCAGCAGCCAGGAGGCGATAAGGATGGAGCGGATCCCAAATGGGGGACAGGGAAAAGGACAAGCAGGGTCCTGTGGGATCCAGGCAATTAGAGATGAGGGGAGATGCAGAAAACCTCGTTCCCAGCCTAGAAATCCCATCTTGCCATAGGAGACCTGAGAAGCCCAGGCTGCTCAGCACACCACAAAGACCAACACTTGGTTGCAGCGTTGAAATAGCGAAGGATTTATTGATTGGGAAGCACAGAAAGAGTGGAAGCAGCACTAGCTGGAAGCTAGAACCAAACTGGAGAAAAACTATCGGGGAGATGAGGATTCTCCGATTCCTGGTACAGAAACTGCATCCTGGATGCTTTTCTGTAGGAAAGGGTTTAACAAAACGAGCTTTTAGGCTCAGTTTAGGAGCTGACACCTGTGGGCTGCAATGTGCAGGAGGGGAGACAATATGCAGAGGTTGCTGTGCTTTGGCCAGCCATGGGAAGACCTCTGGGCCCCCTTCCTGGGGCCACGGGAGAAGCAGGAGAGGAAAGGCAGCTGAGCAGTCAATGTTTGCGTTCGCTGGAAGTCGCGAGAGCCAGAAGATGCTCTGGGCTGGGTAAGCTGTTCCGGCAGCTGGCGGAGAGCTGCGGGAGCACTTTGCCAAATGAAGCTTGTTCAACCTGTGCTGACAGCTTGTTCTGAGCTAAAGCAGGTTAGACTGTGACGCTGTGATGTGCAGAAGGTTTTCTTAAAAGGCTGTTGCTGTTTAAAGTTTTGCTTAGTTGGAGGTGGCGGATGGCTGGGATTTATCACACACGCACCCCCCCAGGAGACCTGTACCGTATCTGACTGAAATATATTCTTGCAAGTAGACTAAACCAGATTTCATCTAAATCGTATTTGAGTCCACAGCACAACCCCTGCATCCCAGATGTCTTTTCCCTTTCCCTCCTTACCCTTCTCCAGGCTAGATACACTGTGATGCAGAGTCCACTTTGCCAACAGCATCCTTCAAGTGACCCTAAAGGGCACATTATCCCCCAGTACCCCAGGGCAGCAGGACAAATCTGCCATCAGAAATAATTTTTTTTCCTGTTCACAGACTACTCTAGAGCACAGAAAACTAAACTCAGCCCCACGGTTTCCTAGACTCAGCCCGAAATTGGATGATGTGGTTCAGCAGCATGCAGCAATTATAGAGGATAAACACAGCTCCTTACTGCACGCTGTCAAGTGCCATCCTCTCTTGCAATTCTAATCAGGGACACAAAAAGGCTCTCCTGTGAGTAGTTCGAAGAAGAGCATTTGTATGGAAAGCACAAATCACCTGGTGGGTGTTACCAGAGGAGTTGGGCAAGCCCAGCCTTCCTGGATTAATTCAGGAGCTCTGGAATTATAGAGGATAAACACAGCTCCTTACTGCACGCTGTCAAGTGCCATCCTCTCTTGCAATTCTAATCAGGGACACAAAAAGGCTCTCCTGTGAGTAGTTCGAAGAAGAGCATTTGTATGGAAAGCACAAATCACCTGGTGGGTGTTACCAGAGGAGTTGGGCAAGCCCAGCCTTCCTGGATTAATTCAGGAGCTCTGGGAAGGGCTGATCGGGGCTAGCAGAGATGGTGTGGTGCTCCTGGTCATTTGAACAGGGGAGATGGAGCCTGGCCTTGTCGTGGTCCTCTCCCATCATTGTTTAGAGAACTCTGTGGGAAGGCAGGGAAGAGGAGCAAGTTGCATTCTCTTTCACTGGACTTGAGGTCCTTGGCATGTTTTCCCTGGCAGATATCACAGCTGAGTCCTGGCCACCCATGTCTGATGGGAAGAACCATATCAAAGCCGCCCCAGCACAGGATAGGGCCCTCCTGACTCTGTGGGCCAGCTTCACTCCAACCTGGCAGTGTTTCAATTATTAGGAGCCTGCCAGTTGCGTGAAAATAGGTTTTGGAGTATAGCAGACCTCCTCAAATCCCCCTCCCGCTGCCCAGAACATGAGCTCAGCCCTTAAGCAGTAAAACCACACAGGAAAACAGACTTTGTGGGCTCCTTGCCCTCTGCAAACTCCACAGGCAAACAGCCTGCTGAGCCTGTGCAGGAGCTGGCAAGATCTGGAGTGCACATGCGTCTGGTTCATGTTTAATTTACAGGTCCCTGGGGGAGGCAGATCGAGGTACTGAGCAGGGCTGGAAGAACAAGGATGCTCAGATGCTTAAGGCTTCTACTCTGAGCCTGTAGAGCATTCATTGCACCCCTGCCTTGGGTGGCAGCTTGCCTGGCAGCTCTTCCTGCATCCCCACATAGTTCAACCAAGACATGGGGTCAAATATCTCCCAAGATTAGAGAGATTAAGCAATCCCTGGAGCTCGGCAAGGTATCCGAGCCAGAGCTGTACCTTGAGACAGGCAGCAGACTGGCAGATGTGAACACACTGTGCTGTTAACAGAGGATAACCAGCCAGAGACCTGCCAAAGAGCTGCTTCATCCCTACAACTCCGCAAGTCTGCCTTTCACTTGGAGCTGGGGGAGGCAGTGGTACCTTCGACAGATGGAAAAGTCCCTCATGAAGAGCATCAGGAGAGTTACTGGGACAAACGAGTGGGTTTCTAAAAACAAGAATCCTTTATTTAAGGAAAGGGAACATAAAATCCAGCGTAAAGCTCAATGGCAGGGCACGGGACTCTTGCGAGCAACCCTGGGGCTGTCTGCACATCCCGTTGCTGCAGAGCCACCCCGAAGAGTCAGCTCCAGGGCACGGAGCCACAGACCCACCGTGCAGCCCAGCCAGGAAGGCTCCCAGAGCCTGGGAGCAGGGATCACCCTCCAGCTGGGGCTTTAGGAGGGGTCCTCATGCTCCATGGAAGAGGCTGTAAAACCTCAGTGCTCCAAGCAGAGCGGGACGTGAAGGAGGGAAGGGAGCTCTGGGAGCTCCTAGCAGAGGATGAGGAAACATTCCCATATAAAGAAGCAATAAAAACCATCAGGCAGAGGTTTGGCTATTCCCCCTCCACACTCCCCAGCATCAGCGGGCTGAGTATTTTGGATTTTTTTACAGGGCTGGGGTACAGCTGGTGCCCTTCCTCTGCAGGGGCTCTTCTCTGCCACACCACTCTTTCATCCCCAGCCCTGTAAAATTGCTCCATCCCCACTAAAATCCAGGGCTGGACATGTGACCAGGAGCAGTTTTGGGGGCTGCAGAGCTGGTTACACCCTTTAGGGGCTGGAAGAAGGTCCTTGTCCCTGGGGAGAGATGCCTGCCAGCAGCAGCAGAGGCTACCACCGCCCTCCCCTTACTGCATCCCGTGAAGGAGCACTGAGGGTGGGGAACCACTGCCTCCCCAAAAAGTCCCCCACAGCTAGTTTTTTGCCCCACCTGCACAGCCTGTACCCTCATTTCTGCACCCGGGGTTCCTGGAGAGGGGTGCCTGCCTCTCCAAAGCTCTCTCTGAGGGGCAGGGAAAAAACACTTCCCCTGCCAGTGGCCCAAAGGACAGACACTCCATAAAGAAGGGGACAGTGTCCAGGGGTGCAGCTCAGGCTCACAGGGCGGGAGGAGGCTGCTATCTGGCATCTGCAAAGATCACGCTGCCGCTTTGCCCCAGCTCAGAGCTCCTCTGCGCTGGTACAGGCACGTGATCTTTCCCACCGACCCCAAAATGCATGCACCTATGTGGTGGTCTGCTAGAGCTGGAGCTGCCCACCCTTGAGGCCATGCCTGTGGCCACTGCTAGCCCCTGCCTGGCTGCCTCAGCCCTCCTGGCTTTGCTGGAAGCTGCCATTTCACTAGACATTCAGCTTTTGAGTTTGTTTGGCTTTTAGTTCAGGGCCCTTTTCCGTGACAAGGAATGGCTCAGAACCAAAAACCAAACAAAGGCATAAATGTTTAAGGCTCGAAGACCAAAAAAAAAGAAAAGTAAATAAAGGAAACTGTGAAAAAACCCTCAAGTTTTCTTTAACCCAGTCTTGCGCTTCAGGACTGGCCAGACAATGTTTATCAGGACCAGATTAGCAGATACTGATGGTTTTCATGGCCCTTAGAAGACAAGGTCTAATAAACCCAAAGTGGGGCTTCTGCCAGTGAGACCACATCTGTCAGCCTGTCCACATCTGCTCTCCACGTAGGAACCTGAAGCTAGCAAGCATGGAGAGGGCAGCTCACCCTTGCAAACCAACCTGTTGTAAAACAGTCTCCATTCCCCGTAGTCTCAATAAGAAACCTACGGAACTACACCGTTTTGCCCCAGCTGGGGTTCACTTCCTCAGCGCTGAGGCTTTCAACCAAAAAAATGAATAATGCTCTAATCCTTCCCCTCTACAGCAGAACCACAGATTACAGCTCATTTAGGAAGTCGCACTCGCCATGCAATTACACCCTGAGTATATCTATTATTCCCGTTACACCGGAGTCTTCTGGTTAATATACTATTTTAATCAACTCAAAGGATTAAATGCTATTAAGGACCCAGGAGGACGGTCTTTTCCAGCTGGAAGCGGATGGTGCAGGGATGCTGAGGACGGGCACGTGCAGCCGTGTCCTCTCTGGGCTGGGTCGGTTGAAGGAGGAGGAATGGGGGTAACGGGGTAGCAGAGGGTAGGGCTTTCCCCTGCATAGCTGGTAAAAGCCAGAGTTTAGTAGGTAGAGACTGTAGTTAACTGAGAAAAAAGTAAGAGACGAGTAAACAGGAAACTGTTTCGCAACCCTCCGGTCACCAAAGCTTCCCCCTCGAGGCTCCGCTCAGCTCCACAGCCCTCTGCCATGGATGCTGCCTGTCCCAAAGTCTCCCGAGGGATGGAGAGTCTCTGCTGGCTCCCGGGCTGCCTGGGGTCACAGGGGATCATGCAGCATGACATTGCAGCAACAAGACTGGCGCCCTAAAAAGTGGAAAGGGAGAGCGATCTTGTTCCCTGATATTTCACAGCAGGCTTTGCACGGGAAGGGGAGCTGCCCAGATCTTCCCATGCCATCCAAGAACTCCTGCGCTTACCAGTGATTTTGGAGCAGGCAGAGAGACAGAGCTGCCCTTGAATTTGTAACTTCTTTTTTTTTTTCTGTAGAACTTGCGTTTTTTAAAACTCACGTACAACGCAGCTGGTTTCCAGCTTCCCATCTGTGCAAGTGGAAACGTCTCATTTGACTTCAGTCACTTTAATGGAGCAACTCCAAACCTGAAGAAACTGAGGGTACAGCCAATGTTTCCCAATGGGCGTTCCCAAAATATTATTGTTCTTTGCATGCCTGGAGAGGATTTAACACAAACCCCCCAGGGAACAACAAAAAAAAAGATGAACAAGATGCCCCACACTGCAGCTTTTTAACTATCGTTTTGCTCCAGGGGAACTGAAGTCCCCAGGTCCTAGTTTGGAAAGTTTCCCAGTCTTCTAGAAGTCACGCTAGCGAAACAGGCCAGGAAAGTACTGCTCAGCACGCTGGGAAGCTGAGCACGTACCAAGCACGTCGAGGTTATGATAAAGGCTTGGTGCCTTATGCCAAATATCTCCATGCTTCCCTCCCCTCCCCCAGTTCAGTGTTGTTGCTAACTCCACCTGCCAGCAAACTGGGCTTGTGCAGACTACAGAGAGCAAAGATCATGGAATCGCAGAAGGGTTGAGTTGGAAGGGACCTTAAAAGTCATCCAGTCCCACCCCCTGGCACGGGCAGAGACACCTTCCACCAGACCAGGTTGCTCCAAGCCTCATCCAGCCTGGCCTTGGACACTCCCAGGGATGGGGCATCCACAGCTTCTCTGGGAACCTGTCCCAGTGCTCCCACCCTCTGCGGGAAGAATTCCTTCCTGATGTCCCATCTCCATCTCCCTCTTTCAGTCTAAACCCATTGAAGCTGCATCTGAAGTTCCCAGAAGGAACTGAAAAGCTTTGATCCACTTGCCATCGGCTCTAGGTAGGATTGCCTCATGCCTGGCCTTCCCTTCCCTTCATCTTCAAACATACCCACTTTTTTCCCCAGAAACTTTGGGTTTCTTTGTGTAGTTAATAATTAAGAATCCACTACAAACTCCACCAAAAGCAACTATTTCCCCACCAAAAGTTATCTGTCAATAAAAAGAGCAGGAGGGAGCGTAACAACATGACGGAAGGAGGGGGTTTTGTACAAGTCACCAAGAAGGAGCCGCAGGTTTCCTCGAGGAGAGACGCGCGCGGCACCCCAGCCCACCCAGGGCAAAGGAGACTTCCCCACGCGCTCACAGCCATCCTCCCGCTAGCCGTGGTCACCGCGACCTTCGGCGCAGAAGTACGTCCCACCAACGATAAGATCAGCAGCTCCGTGTACTCGCAGATAATTAGCAAGATCTTGGATGAAAAATTTGGAGGGGGCTAGGAACGGCTGTAGCGTGACACGTGCTCCGGCTGAGCTCTGGCCCCGCCATGCCAAAGCACGGACCACATCCTTGGAAGTCGGCAGCTGGCCTGGAGAGGTGGGAAAGCAGCAGGAGACAGTGTTCCCCAGGAGCTTGGTTGCTCCCTTCTCCTCACATCAACACTCCAGCAGGAAGGGGACTCCATGAGAGGCCAACGTCGGTAGGAAGGCTGGTTACAGCTGGAGTCTGCAGCTTCAAAACGGACCCGTTGCCGAAAGTGATTGTTCACTTGCCTGAAGCTGGAGGTTCATGTAATCGAGCAGATTGATCTGCTCTGGCTTCACTGTCTTCAACTGGGATGTCAAAGTCCAGTTGTCCCCAGCACCTCTGGTAGCCCAGCAAGAGAAGTAAGTGGGGCTGGAGGGTCAGACGCCTGTCTGGAGGTGACACCTAGACATCTAACACGGGGACAATTTGCAGGCATTAGAGATGCAGGTCCACCAGGAGCTCCCAGAGACACCTAAGCTCCATCTTTTCCTAAGGGACCTCTCTTTGGCAGTGTGCATTTTAAGGTATACTTGGGGGGGTAGATCAGCCATGAGCACATCACATGTTGGTCACACAGACAGAAGGGATCTCAGGATGGGTGACAGACCATTGACAAACCTTCCTCTGACCCAGGGGGGACCTGCCAACCCAGAACAGTCCAGCTTGGAGTCAGGATCATAGCATCAGAGAATGGTTTGGGTGGGAAGAGACCTTAAAGCCCACCCAGCCCCACCCCCTGCCATGGGCAGGGACACCTTCCATAGCCCAGGTTGCTCCCAGCCTCATCCAGCCTGGCCTTGGACACTCCCAGGGATGGGGCATCCACAGCTTCTCTGGGAACCTGTCCCAGTGGCCAAGAGATCCTCAAAGGATCCCCTCTGAGAGGCCATACCCAGACCCCGTGTGGAGTTGGGGAAGCTCTTTAGGATGTATCTCAGACTCCCCACCTGTGCTCAACAACGATGACACCAGGTGACCCGAAAGGCTGTGGCTCTCCCGTAATGCCATACGAAGCCGTTATTTTAGTCCTGTGCTGGGGAAGACACAACAGAAAAGTGACCCGGTGTTGGAAGAGGGCCATTAAGCAAACACACACTCCAGGCACCAAACCAGGAGAGTGAAGCTCCCTCGTGGGAGGCCTGATTACACACGATAAAATAACGGTGTGGTGGAGCAGCCTGCGTGCGAGCTTTCCTGTGCAGTAATCATAATAGATGGTCTTTCTGGTAGCAAAACTGATTGGGAAATTCGAGTTAATGACCCGATAGATGCCTTTGTCAGCTGCTGAACAAGACAAGGCAGGGAGCAGAGCCCCGATGCTTCATACGTGATGTTGCTGAATGACTGTGTCAAACAGTGAGGTCTCCTCATCCTGCCTTAGTACCTGGAGCAGGCAATTATTTACCTTTAAAGCTGTTTCTCACAAGGCTGAGGCACTAGCAGTGACTTACTGTACATTTCTAGAGAGACACTCCGTGTTTGACTTTCCTCCCTTTTTTTCAGCCTGGACTGGCACCAGTTTTACCCTCCAGTCTGGCTGATGGGGCAAGTCCAGCCACAGCCACCAAGAATGTCTTTTGCAAAGGGAATTTGTCAAAAATAGGGGAATTCCAGGTCTGTAGGGTGTTGCTGAGGATGGACTGCAGGGAGAAGGGTTGATGCTGACCAAATTTGGGGCTTGGAGCAAGGGGAGGCTGAGCTGTGGGAAGCCAAGCAAAGGATGGAGCAGGCTTGTTGCTCTGAATCAGTTCCTGGGTCTCCATGGAGCTTCAGCAAACAGCCCAGCTCCATCACCGTAAAGGTGCCCGCTGTGAGGGGGATCCCATCCTCCACAGAGCATCCCCTCACTGCAGACAGCCAAACCCCACAGCCTCCCGCTGTACTGACCCCCGCCAGTAATCCCCAGCCTTAATTACCAGCACAGACCAGCTTTGGCCAGGGCCTGGAGTGGGGAGGAGAGAATTCCATTCATTTGCAATTGTGTTTGCACTCCATGTCTGGAATAACTCCCCACCACCTGCAAAACAGCCTCTTTTCCACTCCTACCCCGTGCGTAATTTTTCCGAAGCCCGAAGCCATCCCCGCGGGGGGAGGACGTGGCCTGGAGCCCAGCCCAGCGCTGCATCTGCACAAACAGGACTCGGGGACGTATCCAGTTGTCGGGAGGTCTGAAGGGGCTCAGCTGTTCACTAAAATAACATCCCTACCCTGTGTTTTAACCTTTTGGAAAACACAGCCCCAGCCCTTTCCAGACAGCAGGGACGAAATTGCAGGCTTGGGTCTTTTTCTGTGGCTCAGGGGAGTTTATTTTCTCTTGGGCCGCATTTTCCAGGATGGCGCTTCCTGAGAAAGCCGCTTGTCTGGGAGCTTTGAGCATTAGCTCAGCCCTTGGTAATCTGGAGACCCCGGGTCAGCGGGTGAGCCACTTGTGAAATGAGTCTGTGGGGCCCATCCCCACTGCGGACCTTGCATCTAACTGAATCTGAGCCTTGCTCTCGGGTGAGCAAACCCTGAAAGCACAGGGTACTTTAAAATAACCCAGAATAGATGATTTTAGATTTAAAACTGGATCTGCAGCTCTAATCCCTGCTATGGCTGGGACTGGCACTAATGCTTTTGAGCTGAGGTCTGGGAGGGCAGGTCTGGGTCCACCTGGCATAGCCCTCTGCAGCGTCCAGGGGTTGGATCCTCGATGGGATCCGGTCAGCTGTGCTGGATGCCGTGAGGATTTGGGTACTGGTGTTCGGATCTGGTTTGTAAACACAGGTGTCTGTGATTCGCGAGTCCTCATGGAGTCCTTAAATTCTTTTTGTTGTGAGGAGAGCACAAGCATCCTGGGTTTCCTCCGTGCCCATCATCCACCCTGGTAGGTCTGTCCCCATGGCCCCTTGAGATGGCATGGGATGAGGTGGGATGGGGATGAGGGGGGCATGGCATGGCTCCAGACCTGCTGTCTGCCCAAGGTGTTTCTCATCGCATGGCGTGTGTGGTTCACGACAGCCGGGCAGCCTGCCAGCCTGCTGCCAGCCAAACTGAATTACACAAGAGGCAAAGCAGAGCTAAATTTACACATTAGACACAAAATCACACAGAGAGGGGGCCGGCTCCCAGGGGCAATCTGGCAGAAGTCACCTCTGACCCCTCCCCGTCGCTGCCCCTGCAGCCTGGAGCCGTCCTGAACCACCCAGACAAATTAACATCCATTGGTTTGGAGCTGTGCAGATGCCCGCAAAACCGTTCGGCAGAGATATTTTAAAACTTGCAACCACTAGCTTAGTGCATGACATACTGTCCGGTTTGGGCAGTTTTTATTAGTAAAAATAGATTCAGTAGCTCTTTGTTCACCCACTCCAAGCTGCAGAGGATACAGGAGATTGTCAACCTACAGCTCCTGCAAAACAGAAGTATTTGTTGATACCCCTGTTCACCAGAGACCTGCTGGACTTTGGTTTAACTCGGGTGTGTTCAACACGCTGCCAGTGAGAGCATCCTCAGTCGAGTGTGATTTTTCTTCCCCAAAGCCCCGTGGATGTGCCAGGTTGCACAAGCCACGTCCGGAGCTGGAGCAGGTTGTGTTCTCTCTGAGTCAGGGGTACGGGTTTGCCTTGTTCCTGCCCTGCTCCAGCCTCCTCCTCACCGCGGGTCACCCTCCGCAGCGTGCCAGCTGAAAACACATCATTTCCAGCCCCACAGGTGGCATTTCAGCCAAGACATCCCAGCATTGACCTGAGACCCTACTGAGCTCAGGAGCACACATTAGATAAAAGCAGGATAAAAGCCCAAATTGGTAACACCAACCTGTGATCCCATGAGCACGACCCCAGCCCTGCAGCCTTATTCTCACGAATGTTCCCTAACCACTCACTTTTCACCACTTCTCCTCAGCTGTCTCACCACTGTTCTGAGGTTTCCTGCCCAAAATAGTCCCTTGCTGTAGCTACCTGGGCTGGGCAGGCAGCAAGATGTTCCTGCAGCGGGACAGGAGCAACACGTTGATCTTAGCTCCGGGGGGACCTTGTAGCACCTTCCAGTGCCTGGGGGGCTACAAGAAAGCTGGGAGGGACTTTTTACAAGGGCAGGGAGTGACAGGACAAGGGATAACGGGCTTAAACTGAAAGAGGGAGATGGAGATGGGACATCAGGAAGGAATTCTTCCCACAGAGGGTGCGGAGGCACTGGGACAGGTTGCCCAGAGAAGCTGTGGATGCCCCATCCCTGGGAGTGTCCAAGGCCAGGCTGGATGAGGCTTGGAGCAGCCTGGGCTATGGAAGGTGTCCCTGCCCGTGGCAGGGGAGTGGGAACTAGATGATCTTTAATGTCCTTTCCAACCCAAATCATGCTGTGATTCTATGAGTCTCCTAAGCAAGATTTTGCAGCGGTTGCTTAGATGAACTGAGCAGAAAGCAAATGCCCAGCCAGCTCTCAAATTGCTCTCGGAGCGGTTACCTCCGGTTCACTATTGGAGCAGGAAAACAGAGCGAGCGGGCACCGCAGGAGCAGCTCTGCAGCGTGGCTGTAGTCGATATTCTCATTTACAGCTCTGCTGATGGAGGACACAGCACCCGGGTAAAGCACACGGGTGGCTCCGAGCCGGGAGGGCTTGCCAGCGCTCCAGGGCACGAGTTCAAAAGGGGTGGGGGCCTCTGCAAAAAGATGTGTGTGAGATAGGGCTGTGTTTGCCGGAGCCTGCGCTGTGGGAGACGCGGGATGTGTTGTTCTCAGCACGACGCTGGGACTGGAACGCCCTGCCTGCTTTGGGACGGCGGGTGAAGAAAGATGTTGATGAACTGGAGGAAGTCCAGAGGAGAACCACGAATAATAAGATGTGGTTCTGTGACCGTAGCTTATTAGGAAATGTTAAAGAAGCAGGGCTTGTTTAGTCTGGAAAGGAGAAGATGTGAAAACAGTCCATCATCAGGCAAAGTTTAATTATAAAATGGATGGTAATCAATTTTGCTGTAAAGGTCACTGGAGAAAGGATGAGGATAAAATCACTTAACTCACTGTAGCAAAGGTTTGGGCTGGACATTACTAACAGCTTTCTATCAGCTAGAGCAGTGACGTGCAGCAGCAGTGAGGGATGTCTCTGGGGGAGGGCTCGTCTCTCCTCCCTGGAAGATTTAAAGTTAGACAAACATCCGTCATACGTGATCCCTTAGGATCCTGTGTCTGTGAGCTGAGAAAGGGAAGATTAACACATCCATCCCCTCCCATTGCTTGGGCAGACCCCTGAAATTATGGACTATAAAACTAGGGGCCAGGTCTCTGTGTCCCAAGACAAGAAGCATCACCAGTATTTTAACAAGGGCTGCCACTGAATCCAGCCGTAGCCTGCAATAAATATCCTGCCATGCCCAAGTCCTGACAGGGGAGAAGCAATAGGTCCAGCAGTTTAAATGCAAATGCTTTCTCACCAGACCCAGCACTGATGGGTGTACACAGGGACGTTCTTTGCCTTTATCCACCCCCCCTGTGGGTTAGACCACCCTGAAGTCCTGCAAGTGTGACTGAGGAGAGGATGCTGCTCCCTGATTTCTGGCTCAGCCTTATCTCTGATCTTGCTGGTTTATATTACCTTCTCTTCTCCTCCACCAGTGCCTACCTGCACAACCCCATGCTGCTGCTGCCTCGGAGGTCTTCTCATTAGCCCACACCCCCACCCACAGCCCTATCTCAACTGGCATCTCTTCTTGGCTTCCTGCAGGAAATGAGCTGGTGGGGGACCATGTGCACAGCACCTAAATTTAAATACCTTGCCATATAGTATACAGAGGGCGGAGGACTCCAGCAGGCAACTGAAAGCACCCAGATGAGGCTCCCGGTGCCTTTCAGTGAACACATGCAACTCAGCAGTTTGTGGGGTTGTTTCTGCTCGTGAGCTCTTCAGGGGGTCCCAGATTGTCCCGGCTTTCCAGCCCGCAAGACCCTCAGCCTGGTCTGCAAGTGCTGAACTGCATGTGATGGTGTGTCCCCACCCACACCTTCTGCAATCCCACCACCCGCCCACCTTTCCTGCCCATGGGATGCAGTGGGAACAGCAGTGAAGGAGGAGTCCTGCTTCTGGGCCAGGTGTGTTCCCCTGCATGTCTTCATGAAACACCCTTGGTTTTCTCCACCCAGACCCTGATTTCTAAGGGGAAGCTATGGCTCACTATAGGGCCATCAAAACCAGACCCTCTGACGGTACCCCTTATGGCCAGCAGGATCTTTCTGCCCTCCACCCACCACAAGACTGAAATCAGCCTTGATGCAAATTTTAACCTGGAAGAGATAGCAACAAGCTTGTCTTACAGAATCATAGAATAATTTAGGTTGGAAAAGACCTTTAAGATCATCAAGTCCAACCTTTAACCCAATGCTGCCAAGGCCACCACTAAACCATGTCCCTAAATGCCCTGTCTACATGCCTTTTAAATACATCCAGGGATGGTGACCCCACCATTCCCTGTGTCTTCCTCCCTTTTCTCCCCTCCTGGCCATCCATGTGTTCACCAGGCTTTTCTGTGCATGCAGGGCAGCGCCTGCCCTCACCTACCTGCCTAGCTGGCAAGGAGATGTGACCCAGCAAAGCTGTGTTTTATGTTTCATGCCATTTTACATCTCATCTGAAACAAAATCCGTTGGTGGTGGTTTGTTTTTTTTTTCCTTTCGAAGACTAGGAAAAAAAAAATCCAGACATTATTTAAATAATCGGTGGATGGGAGCTCAGTGACACTGATTTAAAGGGATTTAGCTCCAACCTTAAAGCCTGGTGGGTTGCAATTTTCTGATTAATTCTTCCAAAAAAGACAGAGGTGAAAAACATCCCAGCCTGAACCCTGCTCCTGAAAAAAAAAGAGGGAGGCGCTGAGGATGGGCAGATGCAGGAGAGCCTGGACTGTGGGGTTCGGCTGCTCATGGTTATGCTGACATTGGAGTCTTTCCCCCCATCACCTGCCCTTTCTCTCCCCCAGGCATTTCCTCCTGCCTATCTCCCTCCAGGCTGCAGGATCGTCATCTAATTATCACTCCTTTCTCAGAAATATGAACTCAGCACTGGACGTATTCTGTAATCAAATCAGACCTGGATGATGTTAAAGGAAAGCTGAAAAGCTTTCGAATAATGAATAAACCAACAGGGATTAAGTGCCCTGGTCCATCTAGAAATGATACACGGGCAGACTGAAAATGCAAACTATTACATTAGGAAATAAGATCAGGAGGAGAGGATTTATCAGGCAGGAGCGGACAGAGCCCTGTGTCCTGCCTTTGACAGTGCCTGGCAGAGAGATTTCACACCAAGGTGGAAGAAACCCCCAGTCTGGTTTGCATTAGCTCCGCTCCAGGAGAATTTCTCCTCAGCCTCAGCTTGTGGGCTGCAATTCCCTGCAGCCTCATGGTTTACGTCGCTATCGTGTTCAGTCTTATCTAAAGTAATTTGGGACTTCCTTAAAGGGAGCTTTCCATAAAAAAAACATGTGTTTTTATGATGATGGCAATGCTCCCATCTGCTTTCTCCTGATTTCTTTCCTCCTTAGCCTTGACTATCCTGATCTCACCCTCCCCATCGTAAAACTCCCTATATGCCTTTCACACTTTTACTGCCTGGCTTCGGGCACGCTTCCCTCGTCTGCCCTGAGGAGAGGTGGCCAGCACTAAACCTAGAGCACAACTCTATTCCCTGCAGGTATTTTTCCTATTTTCTGCAGCTTCTTACCCCACGGCCAAAGCAGTCTGCTGCCTGGGCCGCCTCAGACTGCTGAGCCAGCATTTCTTCATCCGCCCATCATTACAGCAGGGTCTCATCTCTATTTTGGCCTCTCTCCTGGGTCACTAAGGCTGATTTAAAACCCACCGAGGTGTATGAAAAGTTCAAGCGACGTTGCCCAATTAATGTGCACTGCTTTTCGCTGCTTGCCTCTTCATTTAACCCGCCGGCAGGCGCTTCGTGAGCGTACCTTCACGAGGTCCCCTTGCAGCTCAGGCTCGCCGTGGCCAGCTGGTATTATTTTCTATTCCCTGCTTTTTTTTGCTTGACTGTTTGCCCTTTTCCCCTTGCGCCGTTAATAAAAGACTTTCATCCGAAGACGGACTCTCGGGGATGTCCTATTATTATATTATTTATATGTTAAGAATGAACTCTTGATTCCATTTCTTCTTTTCTCTGTCTTAATAAGCTTTTAATACACTGTGGAAGTTAGACAATCCCCCTTTGGCTATTGAGTTTCTTTAAAAGCCTCTTTGAAGGCCTTTATCAAAAAGCCCTCAGGAAAACATATTAACCGTTCTCCATTATCCACTAGTTTGTTGACTTACCGTAAGACGAACGGGTATTTTTTCCCCGTGTATTAGGAGCACACAGGCAGTTTTTAACTCTGCCTTTAATTATTATTTCCATTTGCTTGCTACGCACAGAAGCAGTTACAATTCCTAAATGGATCTTTGAAAACAGGCTCAGGTGAACCATTTATTTGCTGAAAAATGCAAGTCTGGGGTTAATTAAGACTGGTTGCAAATTCATCAAAAAGTACGGGAAATAGTGCTGAAAAACACTTTTTTTGGCATGTGAAAAATGCGTTCCCTCCTGCAGCTTTTAAATGAAATATTCTAATTCCCTCTTTTCAAATAATATTTCAAGATTAAGTGTAATTTTAACCTGCCTCTCCACATTGTATTAATGGGTTTCTAGGGAAAATTTCTTTTCAGTAGCAACCAGCTAAAACCAGAGAGGGAGAGGTGTCTTGTTCCAACCCACTGTTCTTCCACAGTGAAACCAAAGGAATTAATAAACCATCTGGGGCTGTCCTCCAGACCTTCCCCCCGGCAAGCTCAGGCTTTCCAGGCTGAAAACCAGGGGCTATCTTCCAGGTCTCCAAGGAGCAAGAGGGCAGCTCCTTTGCTTCTCCAGGTGGAAAAAGGTTGAGTAGAGGCACAGTTGTGATGCTCAGGCTTGTGACCCCCTCAAGAATACCAAGAGGCATCCTAACCAGGAGTGTTGGTCTGCTCCAAAATCTTCCTCATCTGTAAGGGATTCGCTAGCACATTGCCTTGTCCTTGCACCTATCTGAAAAAAATGTCACCTTCAAAAAAATTGCAGGTTTCTGCTAGTGCAAAGACATCTCTAACTAAAAGGTTAAGATGGGTTTCAGCTGGTGAACATTTTCCTGATTAAGGAGGCGGGGAGCTTACTCTCTACTTCAAAAGGGCATGAAATGCTCCAGAGGAGTGCAGTAGGGTACCTACCAGAGACATTTCAAAAGAAGGCCCTGTGTCCTGCCCTGTAAAACCTAGCTGGGTTCATGGTGCACATACAAGGAAAATTCTCTGGAAATATTTTTCATGGGATGGGACCACAGTGCTCTTTTTCTTTTCTTGCATTCCCCCAAAATGGGTGTGCTCATGTGAAGCGTGGTCACCGGAAAGCCAACGTGGAAGAGCTGGACCCACACCTTCTCCTCTGTTTCTAGGTCCTGTTGTGCGAGGCCAACACTCCAGGCAGCTGTCCAGGCACTGCAGCCTTCCAGGTAAAAGGGATGTCTGAGGGCAAGCCTGGGAGCGGGTGAGGGTGCCAGTGAAGGTGGGGGTTCAGTCTCTCTGGGCAAGGAGGTGTCTAGAAGATCTGAGGTTCAGTGGTTGCATTGTGCTACTTGTGATTACCAGCTGGCCTAGTGCTTGGTCTCGCTGGCCACAAGGCCCTTCTTGTTGGCTTCAGTCCCTTCATCACACCTGTAGGATACTGTCTGAGCTCTTGTGTTTGTCAGTGGGGACCCTGAAATCCTCCTGAATCCTGTTTTTTAATCTCTTTGAGCTGAAGGGGAGGCAGCCACCTCTCCTACAAGCCTTTAATGCTTGAGCAGGGACATCTAATATGATGTTTCTGTGAGCATCCACAAGTATGGAGATGTTGGCCAACGGGGCGGTTTGAATGACGTTGTATCTTGAAAGCACAAGCTGAGGAGGCTGTGTTTGGGTCATGGTCCTACACAGGGAGATTTTATTCTGCACATTCCTCAGCTTTTGGGAAAGGCTGTAGTCCAGAACCACAAGTAGTCATGGACCAAAGGATTTCAAGCTCCAAAAAGGAAATGGAAAGGGGAAAACTGCAGCTGCAACATGAAGGGAGGATTCTGAGGGCTTGATTAGACTCTGGCAGACTTTCTAATCAATGATATGTTGGCCTCAAACTCTCTTTGAGTAGGAAGAGGCACAAAGAGTGGGAGAAAGGTGAAGTGGAAGTCTTTTCAGGCTGTAGGTTTTGTGTCTTTTTTGAGGTGAGTTGGGTTTTGTTCACTGCAAAAGTAAGCTCCCCAAACTGACACCAAAAGAGGAGGGAAAGTCGTGAAGTCTGGGATGTGTCTCCAAGGAAGAGGCTCAGAAGGAGCACCAACACACAAAGCACATTGCTGTGTTGTCTGACTCCAAAATACACACTGATCTGGGTCAAACTGGACAGTTTCTGCAAAACAGGACAAGAATTTCTGGAAGGAGGAGAAAGAGAGGCTATCTCCCACTTTCTTCTCACCCAGAAGCTAAGACTCTTCTTGGATGAAGGAAATGTGGTTCCATGCTACATGTTTGGGCATCCCCTGCTCTGTACGGACAGGCAGTGCCCTTCTTGCTTTGGAGAATTTAAGCCTCTTGCTTTTCATAGTCAAATGCAACTCTGCCCTTCAGTGTTGAGCAAAAAAAATTGTTTTGGCATGAAGAAAAGATTCCACTCTGCTTTTTTCCCCAATATATTAAGAGTTGCAATGGTTCCCACCTTTCCCTTTTCCCTTCCTGCCCCTGACATTCTCAGCTTGGCCAGAAAACTGAGCAACCTCCCAACCCTCTCTGGGATCTCCCAACGAGGCTGTTAGCTTGTGGATTTTCTGCTTGGCAAAAATACCTAGATAGGAAGCGAGTGCAGTTACATCCATGTGGAAACCGCTGACGGGGCTGCTTTCGGAACACAACTCCTGGAAAACTCAGAGAAAAGCAGATTCCTGTGTAAAGAAAGACAGCTGGAGCCATTTTTTGTTCAGGAGACATTGCCAAGGAGCAATCACTGGGAACAGCCTGTTCATATGTACAGTTCTCTTGGAAACTGTGTCCTGGGAAACACCTTCACCACCTTTCCTCACTGACTGCCATACAAGTAACAGTCAGTGATGCTCTTGAAGGAACTTTCCGATTTGCACATTGGGGCTGTGGGCAGGAATCGTGGGTTTTTTTTTTTGTAAACTGATGATCCCAAAGAACAAGAAGCACTGGGATGGGGAGCTGTCTTCCACAACATCGGGCAAAATATGGCAGAGTTCTAGCAGAAAACAGCAAGGTCACACAAGCTGAACAGTTTTCCCTGGAGATAGCAAGAAGCTTGGATAGGTGGAAATGTTGAGCCAAAGCAATTCCATCCTTTCTGCCATCTGCTCGTTGCTGGAATGGGGTTTTTGTGTGTTATGGCTGAAGCTGTGCCTTGGAGAGGGAAAACAGGTCAGGAAAGGGGCCTGTATGGCCCCAGAAGGGTAGGATATAAAGTTCTAGCTTGGGAGATGGGGCCAAGATCTGCTCAACCAAGACCAGATCAAACCTGGACAGTCTTGATGCTTCCTGACCTCCACTTCTCCACTTCTGAGGCGGGGAAGGCGTTGATCCTCTCACTGTGGGATGGACAGACCCAGGGCTTTTGGCACCAGCAGGCACAAGTGACCCTACTCTGGTGGCCTCACACCCCTCACATCCTGTCAGTGAAACCAAGGTTGGGGGGGGACTTCTATTTTATTTGCTAGTATTGTTTGTCCCCCTGGGGAAAGAGATTGGCAGGTAACCAACAGAAATCTGTATTTCTTCAATAACCACCTCCTCATCATTCAGTCCTGCGAGATGGACAAGCCAGGATCTGGGTTTCCTCAAGCCCTGTGCTGAGTGACTCCAACAGAGTTTATTTCCTGCCTCTCCTCTCCCTCTTGCTTTTCCCATCACCAAAGAAGGGTTTAACCCAGCACCAAGACCAACAGCGCCAGCCGATGCAGTGTCCTGAGTTAAGGAGGCAAAAGAATTA
>NW_010269152.1:0-1195 GCF_000690775.1 Eurypyga helias
AGGAGGGAGGTGAGCGAGCGGCTCTATGGCACTTTCTGGCTACCCAAGGTTCAACCATGACACAGAGTCATGGCCAAAGCAGTTTCTCCATTCTGCAGAGAAAACGAGACGCTTGGTGATAAAATTGCCACAACACGCTGAGGGTGCTGCCCCAGCGTGTGTCTGTAGCACGGCGCAGGAGCGTTTGGGGGACGTTGGAGAGGGTTTTACAGCAGCACTGTAGCTGGTGAGAGGCTGCTGGCCTGCAGAGCCTTGCTGCTCCCAGCCAAGCCGCGGTTCTGCAGATGTGCAGTGAGTGCTGCCCAGCGATCCGGTGGGGAACCGGCAGGCTGGGGAGCGCCGGGAGTCCTCTGCAAGATGCAGTGCTCTGTGCTGTGAGAAGCGGGGCTCATTTTTCTACTGAAGAGAAAGAAAGCCTCAATAATTGAAAAGTTCCTTGAATCCTTTAACCTTTAAATGCTTCTTCTGGGCTGTGGTGTCGCTGAACTACAGGTCTCTGCTTCTCCAAAGGGGTAAGAGTCAGAGAAACTACAGCTGGGAATGGTGCCAGATTGGCCAATATGGAACAAAACCCATCTTCCTTTTTTTTTTTTTCCCCTTGCATAAAATAAAGTAACTTGCCCCCTCGAATATCTCAGCCTGGCAAAGCTTTGAGCCTCTGGACCTTGTAAACAGACAATTTCTGTATCGGTTTAATGTGTTGCTGAATAACCATTGTGAGATGAGTGAACTTCTCTGTAACGTGTAGAAATGTAGAGAGATAAAACAGCCCCAAAACATGGGGAAAACCAACAAAAATAAAGCAGTTGAGTGAAATTTGCTCGTGACAGCTGTTGACTCTACGCTAACAGCTCATGGCTGTTGATATATGCTCAGGCACATGATTATGTTTCTCCAACCCTACTCCAAACTTGCAGCAAAAATAACATAAAAGAATACTCATTACCCACAAAACTCCTTGTTTGCATGCAGATATGGATGGGCATTTGCATATAAATATTCTAGTCCTTAGACATTTCGGGGAAGACAAACCTAGTTTTATGGATGTTTGAGACTACTGCATCGGGAAGGAGATGGCCAGGCTCAAACACAACAGCTGTCTCAGCAGGGACAGATGTTCAGCATGTATCCCGGCCGGCACCAGGGACAGAGTGGCCAGCAGGACCGGGGCAGGGATCATCCCCCTGTGCTGGGC
>NW_010269152.1:1607-11007 GCF_000690775.1 Eurypyga helias
GGCAGGGCTGGGCAGTGCTGGGGTAACGGGTGGGCTGGATGATTTTAAGGGTCTTTTCCAAGATTCTGTGATCCTATGGTTCAGGAACACCATGCTGCAGTTTCACTGACTCTAGCGATTAAACAGAGCATTTGGACCTTGGAAAGACAGAGAAAACTTCAAGTGTTTTCACGCTGCATCTCAGTACCTTGTGCCCTCCTCTCCTGAAAGCCACATCAGCCAGAAAATACACTTCCAGCCTAAGCTGAAGTCCTTGCACATGACTGATGCAGGACTTCTTATCTAAGAATTGTCTTTTCAAATGGAAATCAAGACAAGCCCTTATTTCTGTAACATCTAAAAAGCACTATCTGCCTTCAGATATTTTTTTCTAAAGATTCCAGGAAAGCTGAACTCCTGCCACATTGATGCAATAATGACATATATGATAGTGATTAATCATTCCTCTAGTCACCATTCACTTCCCTTCTTACGTCCGTTAAGCAGCAAAGAGCTGTGCTTAATTTAGCAGGGATAAATCTGTTTATTCCTGGTAGAGTTATTTCACTGTTCAGCACCAATTTTTCATAGTAAGTTTCTTTTACTTTTGACTCTTGACCAATGGAGAATTGATACATGTGACCATCTTTTAAACACCATTAAGCTGATGATGTAACAAACATAGAGAAGCCCATTAATTCAAACATAGATAATCAAAAAGTCATGCAAACTGAATTAGAAATACAGTTAGAGCAGGAGATGCCATCTGTTCAAACCTTCTAAGGGCTAAAGTGTCTGAGATGAAGCCGATTTCAGTAGGCAATGATAAAATTATGCTGCAGAATTCCAGGCTCTGTGTCTCTCAATTCACTCCCTTTCTTTAAAATGATTATCCTAAATCACATGAATACAATCACCTTCACCCAGACGTTACCTGTTCTGCCTTCTATTTTTTGGCTGTTAAATCCAACAACGTCTGTCAGTGAAATGTAGAACAGAAGTCTCAGAGCTGCTGAAACGGCGTGGCAAAATGTGTCATTAATTCCCCGACAGCATCGATTCCAAACCGTTCTCTGCTTTCCGCAGGGGTCGCCGCTTGTGCAAGACAGCAGCATAGACGCTGTATCCCACGGCTGGCCGTCGCGTGCCGCGCGCTGGGGGTGACGCTGTTTCGCCCAAATGTCACGCGTCTTGAACAGATATGCACCCGGTCGCCCCGTCAAGCAGAACCCGTGGGAAAGCCCTAGATAAAGAAACTCTTGGCTGTGAAAACAATTTATTGGTTCAGACTTGCGAAATCTTGGGTAAAACAGACCAGAGTGTTGCTGCCAGGGAAGAGAGCGGCTCCGGCTCCCGCACGGCCGTGCCTGCCGTGCCGACAGCACGTGCCAGCATGCGGGACGGCGATTTTTAAACACAGTGTGGCTCTGTGGCTCTTTCAGCTGCTTTCTGCAGTAATGGGGACCCTGAACACCCCCACCTTGGCAGGTGTTCAAGCATGCCCATGTTTGAAGAGACGTTACCTTTCTGAACTGATTTTGGCACAAGCTGAGCAAAGTCTCAGTGTGATGCTGGGATGGGGGGGTAAGCCCAGCTGGAGAGTTTGGGATGCGGAGCCTTTGGGGTGTGCTCACACCGGCAGGGATGATGGTGTGCTGCTATTTCTATCACCTCACTTGCTAAGTCACAGCACCAGCTAAGTGATAAGGGTATCTTCTTAAAAATCACTTTTCTTCTTGTAAACTAAATCACAGATTAGGAGCCTAACCTCCCTCTATTTAAGAGCAGGAGAAAGGGCTGGATCTCTTCTATGGGTCCCCAGTCCGGGCCTGGCAGCACCAGCTAGCACTGTGCCAGAAACCCCAGGCACGGATTGGGTTTTGGATCCGGGCAAAGGAAAAGCCCAACGGAGTGTGGATGCAGCTGGCCTGTGTTGGAGAGTGAACAGTTCATAGCAGAGAACGGTCCCAGGGCTTTGACCTGTGAGTGCAAAGACAAGCGTTGTGCCCAGGGTTTGCTGGGCACGTTCCCTGAACACACTGCGGCTCCTCAGACTGGTACGGATCGGGGGTTTTGGAACAAGTGGCCATTTGTTCGGTCTTTGAGCGGGCAGCAGCCTCCGATGTGCAGGTCCCTGACCACTGCAGAGGGCCTGCACGTACGGAGAGAGTAAGCCAGAGCCCTGCACTCCAGTAAAATAATACACAGGCTTAAAAGCATTGACCTCAGGGACTCTAAGCACCTGTTTTCTTTTTTGGGTTTAACGGTGATGTACTTTTAGGGTAATTTGAATAAAACTTTGCCTTTCTGGAAAGATGGCAGTGAAGTAATAAGCATGCCACAAACCAAGGGCAGATGTTAATTAGAAGCCTGATCCCAGTCAAACTTCCAGGTGGGTGTTCAAAGGAACAGAGGGTTGCTGGTGGGATGCTCCCAGAGCCTGGCACATTTACACAGGTTCTCACCTCCCAACCCTAAACAGTCTCTAATCCAACAGTCCTTGTAGTTGGAGCCAGGACTTGTCCATGTGCCTGTTGCTGCATCCCAGAAGAAGGATGAGCAGGGACTTGAGCTCTGATGCATTTACATGTGCCCATGGCAACAGTCAGGAAAATAACTGGTCTTTCTGAAAGACATTGTACCTGTAGAATGACCCCACTGTTAGCCAAAGAGACTGCGGAGACACTGGGAACGGGGAAGTGCACAGGGAGATGGGATGAAGGCAAAGGGACGGCGAGTGTGGTCCTTTGGGAGTCGTCTGCATCCTGCAGAGCCCAGGGAATGGCGTGAGGGGGAGCTGCCAGCTTCAGGCGTTGGGTTCATCCTCTGCAGACTGAAGTTCTGACGGAAGCATTCCCTGGAACCGAGACAGGGCTTGCAGCTGCAATTCCACCTCAACTTTTTCCATTTGGGAAAATGAACCAAACACAAACACAGAGTTTGAATTCCTTTTGATTTCTTCACGTCCTACCCTGTTCCCATTGGGATTTACATTTCTGACAACAACAAGATTTATCTATTCATGTTTCTTTCCTGGTATTGTCTTGGTTTTATTTTCTTCAAAGTGAGGAGGAAAAAAAAAAGGAAATAGGAAAAAAAGTAAAATCCTTTGAGCTATTCCTTTAATTGAACTTGGGAAAAGAAGGGAGAAATCACACTTCAAAAGCTGGAATACTATCATTCACGTCTGAATCTAGGAAAATTTAAATAAATTTGCAAAGCCAGAGCTTCCCGAGTAGCTGTGCGCATTTCTGTGAGCTGCTAAGGGACTGGCTGATTTACATTATTTAGCAGAGGAGAGCGAGTGGCTTTCACCAGCAGCACGTGTGACCCCGGGAACTCACCGTTTAGCCACTGGTGTGACACAGCCCCGGATGCAGGAGGCACCAGTGCCAGGGCAAGGTCCCACCCTCAACACCGCAGCTTCTGCGTTCTTCAGAGCTGGAAAACAACGGGCTTTTTGGTGGAAACAACCAGTGAAAGCCTGAAACAGCTCCTTGGGACACGTGGCTGGGCCACAGGCTGCTCGTGGGCGAACCCACGCTCCGCCTGGCCGCAGCTCCGCGGCACCCGTCGCAGGGCACGTCCCTGGAAAGCCAGACCTCGTTATGGGGCTGTCAGGGTAAGATGACGGAAATGCTTTGCAGTGACTGTTGTTAATGAGCTCTTGATTTTAAGAAACAGCTACTTCATAAAAATAACCGCATACATCAGAGATTTGTTTTATTAAATCTCTGTATATGTCGTTTATAAAAATGGATTTTACTTTTCAGGGTTCAGTTGAGCTTAACCACCGAACAGTTCATCCCTTTCCCTCTCTCGCTGTTGGGGAATACGGCAGGAACAGCCCTGGCCCCCTTCTCTGAAATGAGCTCGTGCAGACCAACCTCTTTCAAAACAGCGCGTTTTGGTGCTAACCAGACCGGGCACAGGCCCTTACCTGTCACGGCCTGGTGACAGCAGGACCGGGCGCGGTGGCTATAGCAGCCCAGCCCTGCGCACTGCACGGGAAGAAGCTCCACTCTTCCCGTCGGTTCCCTTCACTTTGTGGCACCACCACGCCAAGGAAAGGGTTGGAAAAGAAGCCCAAGGGAAGGAGACAGAGCTGGTGGGAGATGGGCACCGCGCTGGGGTGATGGAGCAGGAGCAGAGCGAGGCAAGGCACGGGACAGGGACTGCCCCCAGCCCGGGGCATGGCACCACGGGGGGAGCGCCTGCCCTGCAGCACCCAGATCACGGTGACTCGGAGGTGAATCGTCCCCAAAGTGCCAAATACCCACCCACCAGAGGGGATGTGAGGAGCCGTTTCCCAAAGAGGGACGGCACTGAAACACGGCGTCCATGGGCAGCTCGGCACCGCAGAGCGCCCTCTGACATTCTGAAAGGAGTGAAAAGTGGTCGGGGGGGCAGAACTGAATCTGCAGACAAGCAGAGCCAAGTGTGCACGGGCTGTAAGCTCAGACTCCAGCTGGCTTGGGAAAAGCTGCAAGAGTCAGGCGAATGTGAGTGGGGGGAAGAGAGCGGCAAGCACTATCTAAAAAATAGTTTTACCATGGAATACTTTGACACCAACACATTTCCCGGACACTCCGGAATAACAGGTGATATGTCATCTTCCTTCTGAATTTCAATTGCAAGTGGCATTTCCTTAGAAGTGGGAGCAGGTTAATAGGGCGAGCGCTGTGCTGCTGGAAGGGTTGGGTTGTGACCTCGGAACGGAGCAGAGCGAGGTGTCTGCCTTGAATGTCAATGGTTGCAGTCACCGCGTTGCAGCATTTTGCTTTTGTCCCTGGAACATCCATCTCCTCTACTCCCCCTCGTGTTTCCTTCTGGAGCGTAGCCTGTAACATCACACCCCACTTCTTTTTCTCTAATTTTATCAACTGTGTATTGTCTTTCTCGTTTTCCAGGAATTGTTCTACCTGAGGATTTTGCATATTTATTTGTGCGGGGGCTCGGGAGGTGGAGCAGTTGTCAGCCCACGATGTCAGCCCTAGAAATCGTGAATGAATTTCAGCCTCTTAGAGACCCACAGGCGGGAGCCAGAGCAGCAAAACATGTGGTATGTAGCAGTGAACTTTCAAAAATCAAGGATATTTGGAATTATTCATAAATATTTACGATCCTGCAGAATTAGCAAATCATATTTAAGTATACGAGTCTTTTTTAGCCTGAAAACAAAAATAAGGCAGGAACCGCGTTGTGTAAATCTAGAACACTGAAAAGGAGGCCAGGGAAATAACAAACCTTGTTTAAGGAGGAATTTCTAATGAGATATGACAAGAAATTAATCCAGTGTGACTTGGGTAATAAACACAACAGCTCCAATTTACGCGGAAGGGGGAGTGTAACTTTACTACCATCTTTCCCAGGAAGTCACAGGAAAAACTGTCAGAAATAACCTTGGGGGCATGCGCTGATGATACCATGGTTTTTTAATGGGCTGGGGAACTGGCCCACATCAAGAAAGTGTTAAACAATGGATTGAAAAATGGATTTAAGCTGCAGTCTACCAGAGCCTTTCCCAGTCCCCAGAGGGTCACAGGGTCTCCTCTTCCAAGCACCTGCAGTCTCAGTCTTTCAGATTTCTTTCTCCTCTGGGCTGGCTGTGAGCTATAATGATGGCTGAAGCTGGAGAAACCCCGGTAATGGGTTGTCTGGCCCTCAGACCCCAGCTGTCTGAGCCGCCTGTGAACGCGCAGCAGTGCGGGCAGCGTCTCAAAGGGAACTTCAAGGCACACTCCTTTCGTTGCTGCTCACGCTGAGTTGCAGATAGGGGTCACACAGGGCTTTGGGGGTTCGGCTTTGCCATGCAGGAGAGGGTCACAAAATATCTTCAGTGAAACTGAGTGCATTTTTAGTGTTTGGAATAGATTTGCTTTTCCTGGTAGTAGTGGAATGCTCTTCATGTTTTTTCTTGAAGATCCTTGAGGAGGAAATCTCAGAGGAGTATGGCAAGTTCCAGCGGGTCTGTGGAACACCGGAGCTGTGGGAGCAGGAATCACCCAGGGTGGCTCAAGGCTATTATTTTAAAGCAAAGGACATGAGATACAGAACTGTGCCGAAATGTTTTCGTGCCCTAATTTTCTTTGTCTCTTCCCTTCACAGTCCAGCCCAGGCTACCGTGAGCAGAAGTGCACACACTCCACGACCAGCTCTCTCGTACTCAGACTCACACGGGAGTGTGACCGGTGGCAGTCACTGCACTAGGCTGCTCCTGCAACCAGGGGACGTGAATGAACGAAAGCTTATTATTTAAAACTTCAAAAAGATGAGTTGCTCCAAGATTCTCTGTAATTCTGGTTTTCCCTCCCCCATCACTGTATTTTCCTATCCAAATTGCATTTCACTTCTTTTCAGTCACCCTCTCTGTCATCCCACGGTGCTCTTTTTCATCTGGAGCACAGCCCAAGCATACTTGAGCCTGTGCCTTCCTGCTGCTGACAGCACCTGGCAAAAGGACCACTGGCCTGCAGATATTGCCACTGAGAACTTCTAATTAAAGAGCTGCTAACAATCCTCAAATAAAATGTGATTTAGGAGGGTTTGGGTTTTTTTCTTCCCCCCAAAGAACATAGTGAACATAATAACGAGCTTACAAATAAATGTAAATGTAAATAAAAAAGGATGCTGTAATAAGGAGCCTGGATACTCACGACTGTTGCAATAGTAAAAGTTGCCACCGTGATGAAAATAAATTAGGTTGATGTGTTGCTCGTGAGCAGGCCATTCAGTACAGAATAATAGCTATAGAGAAAAAGCTTTTACAATTCTATTAGTTGTAATGGATTTGTAGGTTCAAACATACCATTTATCATCTGAGTTCCACCCAAAATGAAAAGCAATACGTAGAGCTAATTAATTACCAGTGCCAGTAATTAAGTCTTCCCCAGATGTTTGTGTTTTCCCAAGATGAAAGAACGGATGCCATTCAGCGTGCAGCCTCACAGACAGGCAGCATCGTGCAGGAGGATGGCTGGAGGAACCAGGGCTTGCGTGCCAGCACCGCCGTCGGCAGAGCCCTGCGTCCGGCACGGGCAGCATGCAGGGCTCGGGAGTTAGGCTCTCGGCTTCGTGAGGGTCACAGAATCCCAGAATCCCAGAACGGTTTGGGTGGGAAGGGACCTTAAAGCCCAGCCAGTGCCACCCCCTGCCAAGGGCAGGGACACCTTCCATAGCCCAGGGTGCTCCGAGCCTCATCCAGCGTGGTGCGTGGCACGGCTCGTTCTGCCGTGGGTGTGTGGCACTGATTAATCATTTTATCCCTGGTTCTTTCTGCAAACACTTTTCAAATATCAAAGCTCCTGTCTCTGGGCTGCATCAGAAGTCTCGGTGCTTTATAGGCTCAGGCAAGCTTCGGCGCAGAATTAAAGCCGAAGCCTCGATTCTCTCGAGACTCTCTGCTGGATGGATTAAACGCACTTTTCAAATGCTCTTCTAAAGCTTCCAGCCAGGAGAAAAAACCAACTAGAATCTCTAACAACTGCGCCTTTATTTATCAGATGGCACCAAGCTGATGCATCACAAAGCGGATGCATTCTGCATGTTGGGGATGCACTGCTGATGGTGGTACCCGTGGATTTGCAGCTGAGGGGCAGCCGGGAGCGAGGGCAGCCAGTGCCCACGCCGAGCAGGCTGGGGGAGCATGGTTATCTGGGAATTGCTGGGTTTGCTGTTGCTGCTGTTCAGCCTGCGATGCCAGAAATGAGGAGTCTCCTGCTGCATTTGCTGGAAGAGCCGTCGCATTTTTACACGGAGATGATGCAGGCTAGAAATCATCGGTAGTAGGGCCACGCAAGCAGAAGATGCAGTCCGGGTTGGTACAGCAAAGGACACCACAAATAAAGGCTGCATCGATGTCATCAAGCCTTTGGTCCCTGTGCCAAAATGCCAGGGCTTGCTCATGCCTCATTCCAGGGCTGTCGGAGACACCGTGCGTGGGGCAGCCTGTTTGAGAGCATCACCGTGCCCACCGCAGCAGCACGGCCCCGGCACATCCGGATTATCCTCTACTTCCAGAAACCCACATCTGAGACATGGGGAGAGTCTTTTCTTCATCGCTCACTTGCCAGCCTCTGTGCTTTCCCTTGCAAAGCCAGGCATTAACCCTTTCCCAAAAGTTTGGCCCTTGTGAGAGGCTTTAATCTATCCTAGGTGGGGAGCTACGCTGTAAAACTACCGGGAATCTCCCAGCTACCGATGAACGCAAATACCCAGCCTTAAAATGCATCTTTCTCCTCTCGGTTCCTTGAATTGTGTTGGCTTGTATTTTATTTCCACGTACTCTAAAAGTGCTGCGTTTGAACAGCGAATGCTGAAATGGGCTTGAGAGGACCGTTGGGAAGGAGATGCAACAAAGAGCCTTAAGTGCTCTCTTTAAAAGGGAAGTAACAGTTACCAGTATCTGAAGGAAAATAGTATAGAAAAGTGGTGCAACCTCTTTCTAAGGGTTATAATATTAAAAAAAAAAGTCATACTGGGATAGAAATAAAGTGCTTACATTTAGCCAATTAGCTCAATAAGGATATTTCCACGGTAAGTTCCTACGGAGAGGTGCACGATCTGCCCAAAGAAATTCTATTGAGGTGAAAAAGTGTCCAGAGGGTGGGAGTGAGGTGCCTGAAGGTAAGTGTCGTTGGCATGGCAAAGCCCCATGGCACCTGCAGTGCCACCAGCTGCCCTTCCACAGGGCAGGGACCCCTCCCCAGGCCTCTGCCAGAGCTGCAGATCCAAAGCAGAAGGAGGTGCCTGCGTAGGCACCTGGATCTGTCCCTTTGTATTTTAAAGGAGGCTGCTTAAAACTCCCGGAGAACCTGGCAGCACCCTCCTTGTGCCTGTTCTGGGTCAAGAGTGCAGGAAGTGGGGCAAAAGACCTCTTTGTGAGTTTGGTAAAGAGAGGTTTCCCTGAGACGCCTGCAAGTGCCGATACCGAACCACGTCCTGCGTGAGCTTCCTGGGGGATCCCGCTCTGAAGGAGCCAGGAGCAGCATTCCTTGGATGAGATGTGCAGAGAGGGTCTGTGCTGCGTGGGCCGACGGAGAGCGAAGGACTGTGAATGCACTGGTGGAAAAGGAGAGAACATTCCAACATTTTCAAATGCGAACTGTGTCTTCTAGCAGAAGCAGTGACCATTATTGCGGTGCTGATGCTGATTCAGCCGCTCACCTCTGTCCTCTGGCACACTCCCTGATTAGTGAAGCCCACGCCATTCCTGGGCTTTCTGGGGGTTTTCTGAGTCCCACGGCTGTGGCTTGACAGCCTGGAGCCACCCTGCCAAGTGAATCATAGAATCACAGAATGGTTTGGGTTGGAAGGGACCTTAAAGATCATCTAGTTCCAACCGCCCTCCCATGGTCAGGGACACCTTGCACTAGACCAGGTTGCTCAAAGCCACATCCAGCCTGGCCTTGAAGACATCCAG
>NW_010269152.1:11082-17766 GCF_000690775.1 Eurypyga helias
ATCTAATCTAAACCTCCCTGATTTCAATTTATACCCATTACCCCTTGTCCTATCACTACAGGCTCTTGTAAAAAGTCCTCTCCCACCCCCCTGGTAGCCCCTTCAGATACTGGAAAGCTGCAATGAGGTCTCAATGAGGAGCCTCATTGTGGAATAACATTCCAGCTTTATAAATGTGGAGGGCTGCACATGCCATGCAAGAATTTTTCAGGGAGAAGGTGATTCATGGTTATAAATCACAGGTAGAAGACACATAATCACTTGTTGTTAAACGAACAGGGAATAAATCAAACACTGAATGTAGCTCCGAGGAACAGGACCAAAACGATGGGGCAGGTAATGGGAAGAACAGGCAATCCGGCAGGAACTGCGGCTCCATGGGCCAAACGCTGCACCAGGGCTGGGGTTTGACAATAAGGACCACGATGGCTGGCTGTGTGCCAGCGTGGCAGGGACAGTTTTCTGTGCTGAAACGCCATGGCCTGTGCATTGATTCAAAAGATGCAGCTGGTCGGGATCAGAGTGCAAGTACCAGGGAAGAATAGCTTACGGGAAGGAGGAAGTTCTCCACCTTCTGTCACTGAATCAATCACAATTTCTGGGAAGTGAATTAATGGTACCCTATTCCTGGTGCCGGAGTGGCTGTGTGAGAGTGAGGGCTGGATCCCCCCCAGCATCACCCTGCAGTCAGCTGCCTCTGGCATCCTATGAGGGACTCCCTTCCTCTGGGTGATGCTCCAGTTGAAGCACATTACATTAAATATCAGGAAGGAATCCTTCCTGGAGAGGGTGGGGAGGCACTGGGACACGTTCCCAGAGAAGCTGTGGATGCCCCATCCTGGGGAGTGTCCAAGGCCAGGCTGGATGAGGCTTGGAGCACCCTGGGCTATGGAAGGTGTCCCTGCCCATGGCAGGGGGTGGGACTGGATAAGGTCCCTTCTAGCACAAACCAGCCCGTGATGCTACGAACACCCTGGTTTTAGTTGTTGCCAAGCGATGTTTAAATTGAGTCAAGGACTTTTCCAGTTTCTGATACTGCCCTAGTGTTTCCAGCTGCTTCTCTTCAAGAAGCTGGGAAGGGACACAGCCCAGACAGCTGACCCCCAGCCAGTCCCTGCGCAGCGATTGCCCCTCCCAGCAAACTCTGCCAAATTATGTACCAAGCATGACATGTGCATGATGGCATGACATGTCCCTTTGGTCAGTTTGGGTCAGCTGTCCTGGTTGTGTCCCCTCCCGGCTTCTCATAGAGAAGCAGCTGGGAACACAGGGGCAGGATGAGAAACTGAGAAAGCCCTTGGCTCCATGTTGTGAACATTGCTTGGCAACAATTGAAACATCCCTGTGTTATCAACATCCTTTTCAGCACAAATCTAAAACACAGCCCCATACTAGCTGCCATATGAAGACAATTAAGTCAAATTTCAGCCAAAAGCAGCACACTGGAGGAAGCACAAAGGTTGTGTTCACACTCTTTGGAGTGTTCCCAGAGGTACAAGACCAAATCCCTGTGGTCTTGTACCACCCTATCTTCACGTACCGTGGGAGGAAGAGCAGTCCTAGCAGGAGAGATGTGCGGGGACCTTCGCAGTTCCTCCCACGTGCTTTGCCGGGGGAGCACAGCAGCCAAGCAGGGGAGGCTTCTTCAGGAGAATAGCTGACAACGAAGTGGGGGGATTAAGCCTGGCAACAAAAATCACTTTGGGATTAACCACTGTTTCTGGGTTGTTGTTTTGCTGGTTTGATTTGTTTTGTGTTGGTTTTTTCCCATTTGTGTATCTTCTGAGCCCATTTAAAGGAAGGCAGCAGAATACAGATATAACAAATGACATGTTGTCTTCAGGACAAGATTGCTGCCACCTTAATAGACCCTCAGAGCAAAGGAGTAAATAGAGGAAGATAAATCCAGAAGGTTATACAATGCCTTTAGAAATATTTTTTATTTCTCATATTTATAATGTTTTCTCACAATGTTATTAGAGAGCTATTAAACACAATGTGAAGTTTATAACTTGTATAAACTTCCAAGGAAATGTTTTCCTTCCTGTCTGATAATAAATGTCTGTGTGTATGTGAAATGTATTTAAATTTAAATAACATTTCCAATTCAACATGTAATGCCAGGAATGACATTTTAAGAAGTTACAGCATGAGAGTAAAAATCAGATGGAATGAAAGAAAAGATAACATTGTAAAGCAGCCACAGTTTGGGAAAAAACTGTTTCTATGAACTTTTGCAACACCTAAACTTTGGGTAAAAATAGAGTTTGGGCATGACAAAGAATGGGTTTGGATGCCAACGTGGCCTGTGCAGTACCTTGCCTTCGGGCAGAAGGGAAGCACCTCTTCCTGGGATATTTGGAGGCCACCAGGCTCCCAGTGACAGGGCTGAGGCTCTGGCGGGGCAGATAACCCCCAGGAGGGGGGTGTCCCCCAGGTGGGACAACCACCGCGCGGTCTCGGGGTGGGGGACACAGGCCACGGCTGCTCTGCAACACACGTGCTGTACCCGCTCTGGTTGCGGCCTGGCTCCGTGACCATAAGCATCCCCTCTCCTGTGAAGGAAGATGGGGTGTCCCTCACTGAGCACGGCGCTCGCTGTCCCCCCCACCCCCAGGCCCTGTCACCTGCCGGGGAGGTGGTCGGTCAGGCTCCCAACAGCACCGATTGTCCTTACTCAGCCTGACAGACCGTGGCACTCGGTGCACCGACACCAGCTTTTTGCCACTGTCCCCATCCCTCTAGTAGCTTTTCTCTACTTGTTGTTCTGTACCTGTAGTAACTTCTTCGTGCATCCAGCCTGGAGGAGGCTTGGAGCAGCCTGGGCTGTGGGAGGTGTCCCTGCCCATGGCAGGGGGTGGAGCTGGGGGGCTTTAAGATCCCTTCCCACCCAAACCGTGCTGTGAATCTATGATTCTATGATACTTATGTTCCAGAACTCTTTCTCCTGCGACAGAACCATAAATGCACACGCCATCTCAATCTCATGGCTCGCCTTCTTATGCACTATTTAATGTATTGACTCAGCTGCTGGGTCAAACCCTCAGCCACAGCTCTACACCTCCACTGTAATCCTCTCCTCCTTTTTCATCTCTTTTCCTACAGCGGTGTTCAATTTCCAGTTGCAAAGGTGATGAGCGCACCCACAGTATGGGTGTCGTACAAAATAAAGCAATAATAGCGCTTTCTGCGCTGCGCCGTGTAGTTTCTCACAGCACATTCATCACGGCAGTGCCGGCGCGCTAACCAGAAACGCATCGAGCAATGCAGCGAGGACGTCCTACGTGCCTCTAGGATGTCACTCCTCGGTAGAGACGGCGGGCAGAGCCGGGGGGAGGAAAGCAACAGCAAGCTCCAGTATAGCTTCACATTAACCCTGACAACACTGAGTGATGCCACCTCTTCCCGTTTATTAGATAGTGGGAGCATTTCCGGTCGCTGGGACTGAAGCCGCATCTCGCTGTGTGCTGTAAAGGGTATTTGTAGTCACGTTAGAGAAATGTCCTTCTGCTCATTTCACCAGAACTGTGCTCGTAAGTCATGAGCGTGCGTGTCATTACCACCCACTGGCGGCTGTCCTCACTCAGCCCTCCGGCACGGCGCAGTCACAGCTCCCCACGGGTAACGGATGCGGGGCGTGCTGCCAGCGGCGCTGCAGGATCCCGGGGAGCAGGATGGCCGTGCTGGTGTGCTCCACTCCAGCGGGCTGGCTGGCCAGCTGAACAGCGTCCATGTCCTCTGCCTCCCAGGAGGGCAGCACAGAGCAGCTGGACAGTAGCAACATGCTAGCAACGATGCTCCACTTTGGCACCAACCCACAAGTGACTTTTATACACTGTATAAAAATGATGTTTTGACCTCAAAACTGAGGACTCAGAATGTTTGGCAATATTGTCTGAATTGAAACTCCAAAGTCTTGTTCCACCTTGAGAAATTTATTTAATTTGCCATTTAATACGAGCACAGGGTCTGGTTCAGAAGGGCTGAGGCACCTCTGAAATATCAGTGTGTCTCCAGAAGCCTCACGTCCACATCTTGTCCTCTCGTTGCTCGACGCAGAATGAAAACATCCCCCTCCGGGGAATTGCCCTGAGCTGGGGGTCAGGAGAGGCTGATTCATGGACCTGTCTCCAGTCTTGCAGCTGAATTTACTTGTCTCGCATGGAAGGAAGCACTGGGCCAGAGAGCTCCTGACTTCTTGGGAGGTGGGAGCAAGTCTTCTGTGTCCCAAACTGCCTCTGTGATTGTGGCTCACCTGGATGTACGTGCAGCTGGGCACAGGGAGCTGTGATCTAAATGAGCTGAAGCCCATAAGATGCTCTGACATCTCCATCCTGGAAGTCAGAGGAAGAAACTTTACAGTGAAAGTGCACAGGAGATGCAAAACATCAGAGCTATTATGGGGGTCTAAAGGAAGGTCCATCTGTCCAAGGCCCTATGTCCAGGAGTCCGTGTGTAATCGGTTCTAAGAAGTAGGACTGCTAAGTTTGTAAGTTTAGAAGCTGACAGACT
The DNA here is from genome assembly GCF_000690775.1 of Eurypyga helias. Lineage (NCBI taxonomy): Eukaryota > Metazoa > Chordata > Aves > Eurypygiformes > Eurypygidae > Eurypyga > Eurypyga helias. The sequence continues at coordinate 15,595 of NW_010269152.1, forward strand.
CATCCTTCCACTGCGTTGCATCCACGTGTCCGTGAGCAATGCCGGGGAGGCCAGCAGCCTCCCACGCCAGCAGAGGTTTTGGCCAGCAGTCGTGTCTCCACTCTACAGATTCCCTTCCTGCCCCAGTCACCCCCTCGTTGTGAAGACAGGGTGCTCTGTGCAAAGGGAACATGTCAATCGGTTGGTTTAACCCATAAATAAAGAAGCTCCCTTCAGTCTAGCAGTTGTCTGGGACTTCTCTGCCCACATAATGGCAGTTTTCGTGCCAAAAGTCCCAAAGTTTTCACGATTTTACAGTAACTTTTATTGCTGCTAACTGGTCGATCGCTCACCCTCTACTAGTCCTCTCAGCTAACTAATGCCGATGCCTGTTCCTCCCTTTTGCCCACAGATCAGGGTGTTATCAGCATGTTTTGGTGACAAATCTAAACCACCGTATGAGCTGCCATGAAAAAAATTAACTCCATCCCAGACAGACCCGGCACATCTTCATATTCATCTTCCCAATTCCTCACGACATTCATGAATTTCTAATCTGCATCAAGTTCCAATTCCTTTGCAATGACTGCATCACATCAACAAGTTACTTCACATAAAGGAACCAGAGGAATTAGAAGTAGAAAGAAGTGTTAGGTCACGCAGTCACCTCCCTGCCAACGTTAAATACCTTCCCCGGAGTCCATTTCCTAGAAACTTTCTAAATAGACTCAGATTAAATTAATTTTGAGATGTATGCTCACTGAATAGTTGCTCAGAGCTCAGCAGGTGAATCGCAGCTGTATTACAACAGTCAGATAGGAATAATCTTAATGCAGAAGTCCATGCTTTTCTGGATTTAAGCAATTTCCAAGTGGCTTTGAGACCCACATGCAATGTAATTCCTAAATCTGCACTCAGTGAATCAGGAGCTGTTAAAGATGTGGTAGAGTCTTATTTCATTATGCATCAATGTTAAATCGTATCTCATGTTCTCATTTCTCTTCCGAAATACAATTTCAATACAGATTACTTGTCAAATAGAATGCATATGTAATTTTAGGCATGGCTGGGAGCAGTTAGGCTCACACTGGGACGGAGCAGAGGATTCACAATTCAGTGGGAACACAAAACTGGCGTAAACAGTCAATTTAACTCCTATTCAAGTTGACCGTATTCTCACACAATGCACCACTTTCCCTGAAATTGTAAAGAACTGATAGTTCAATTTTCTTCCTGGAACACTCATCATGCAAGATGAATAGAAAATATAATAATGCTTTAAACTTCATTTACTTTTACCCACTTGTTTTGACTAGGAAGATTTTTATCATGAAAAGCAGGCATCCTGCAGCACCAAAACCAATAAATGCCTGGGAAAAACATGGTGCTCTTTGTTAACATTCCCGCATTAATTTGTGAATCATAAGATTCTTACATCTGATAAGTGTCTACATATCAAGGTTATTAGTCTCTTAATAGACAAATTGCACAGATAGAGAAGCAGCCAACAAGGGCTTTCTCTCTTTTTCTTTCTTCCAGAAGTGGCAGAATGACTAGACTATAATATAAATTAATAGTAATTGCAAAATTTTCACTTCTAATTGTCTAGAAATTAGATTTAAATATTTTTGAAAACATGTCAAGCAGCCATCAGCGGAAAATCCCGTGGGACCCGGGATGCATTTCATGCCTGTAGAGCATCAGCCAGAGGCAAAGCCGTCCTGCGTGTCAGCGTGCGCAGAAGAGAGCGTTTCGCCCTCCCCACCCCGACGCTGGGTGCCAGTGCCGTGAGCTGCGTCTGCAGGCTGGGGTACGGGGGTCCTACGCACGTCTCCGCTTTGGCCCTGACTCAGCAGATCCTCATGAGGCTCTCAGCCCAGAGGAGCCCAGCGTGGAGCACACCGCCGTGGGCCAGCCTGGAGCACCGGTCGCTGTGAAGGGGAGAGGGCGGTCACCCCCCGGCCCCAAGAGTCCGCCGGAGCTGCAGCCCCCCGCACTGCTGTGACTGCCCCTGAAGGTGCCAAGGCAGCAAACCACGGGGTCAGAGCCCCTTCCTGGAGGTTGAGGAATGGTCATGCCTTTGGGCATTTTTGCTTATTTGACTCTAGGAATATCGTGCTGCTAAACTGAGGCTTTGCTGAGGCTTGGAGCAACCTGGGCTATGGAAGGTGTCCCTGCCCATGGCGGGGGGGG
>NW_010269152.1:17803-18025 GCF_000690775.1 Eurypyga helias
GGGGGGCTTTAAGGCCCCTCCCAACACAAACCATCCTGTGATTCTCATGTCTTTTTAATCACCTCTCGTTCTCACTGAAGATTCTCTTGTTCAGAATCCTGTTTTTCTCTTTAACTATTTTTCCATCCTTATCACTGGAAGAAAACATCTGCTGTCCCTTAAAACCCACCCTGTGTCCTGGGACTATGTTGCATCTTGTACTTCCCTAAGTCCTTCAGGTTT